>NW_027248445.1:0-154022 GCF_031021105.1 Erythrolamprus reginae | reverse complement strand
TCCTCAGCCAGGAATATGAAGAAGACAGTTTGAAAATTTAAAAGGGAAGGAAGGAAGGAAGGAAGGAAGGAAGGAAGGAGGGAGGGAGGGAGGGAGGAGGGAGGGAAAAGAAAAAGAAGAGAAAAAAGGAAAGAAATAAAAAGAAGAAAGAAAGAGGAAGGAAGGAAGGAAGGAAGGAAGGGGAAAAAAACCAAAAGAGAAAAAAGAAAGAAAAAGGGAAGGAAGGAAGGAAGGAAGAAGGGAGGGGGGCCCCAGACACTTAGGCTGTATGGGGCCCCAAAATTCCTGATGGCGGCCCTGTCTCCCTCCCTCCATTCCTTCCTTCCTTTCTCTTTCTCTCCCCCCTCTTTCTTTTTCCCTCCGTCACTGCCACCCACCCAAACTTCCTCCTCAGTCCTTCCTTCCCCCTCCTCCTCTCTCTCCCCTCCCTCCCTCTTTCTCTCCCTCTGTTCCTTCCTTTCTCTTTCTCTCCCCCCTCTTTCTTTTTCCCTCCGTCACTGCCACCCACCCAAACTTCCTCCTCAGTCCTCCCTCCCTCCCTCCTATCTTTCTTCTTTCTCTCCCCTTTTCTTACTTTACCACCCTCACTCCCACCCACACAGACTGCCTCCCTCCCCCCTCCCTTCCCCTTCCTTCCTTCCTTCTTTCTTTTTTCTTTCTTTCTCTTTCTCTCCCCCTCTTTCTTTCTCTCCATTCCTTCCACCCACACACTCAACCTCTCCTTCCTTCCTTCCTCCTTCCCCTCCCTCCCTCTTTCTCTCCCTCCATTCCTTCCTTCCTTTCTCTTTCTCTCCCCCCTCTTTCTTTTTCCCTCCGTCACTGCCACCCACCCAAACTTCCTCCTCAGTCCTCCCTCCCTCCCTCTCCCCTTTCTTTCTTTTTCTCTCCCTCTTTTTTCTTTCCCTCCGTCTTTCCCACCCACCCACCCACCCACACAAACTTCCTCCTCAGTCCTTCTTTCCTCCTCTCTCTCTCTCACTCTCTTTCTCTTTCCCTCCCACGCTCCCACGCTCCCACCAACCCAACCACCCAAACCTCCTCAGTTCTTCCTCCCTCCCTCCTTTCAGTTTCTTTCTTTTTTCCTCCCTCCCACTCAATCTTCCTTCTCCCTCTTTCCTACCTTGCTTCCTCCCTCCCACTTTCTTCCTTTCTCTTTCTCTCCCCCTCTTTCTTTCCCCCCCTCTCACTGCCACCCATTCAAACTTCCTCCTTACTCCTTCCACTGTCCACTCCCTCCCTCCCTCCCTCCCCCTTTCTTTCTTTCTTTCTCATTCCCCCATCTTTCTTTCTTTCTCTCCATTACTTCCACCCACCGACTCAACTTCCCCTTCCTTCCTTCCTCCTTCCCTCCCTCCCTGCCTCCTTCCCCCCTCCCTCCCTCAATCTCTCTTTCTCTCCCTCTGTTCTTTCCTTCCTCTTTCTCTCCCCCCTCTTTATTTCTTTCTTTCCCTCCCTCACTGCCACCCACCCAAACTTCCTCCTCAGTCCTTCTGCCCTCCACTCCCTCCCTCCTTCCTTTCTTTTTCTTTCTTTCTTATCTCTCTCTCTCCTCCTTTCTTTCCTTCCCTCCTTCTGCACATGCTCAGAAAAAGAAATAAAATAAAGAAATCCCCCCAAAATCAAAAAATATTCAGAAAAAAAATTGGGGGAAAATGCCAGCCCCCAGGGACCGGTATCAGGCCAGTGACCATCATGAGTGGGTCAACGAGCAGAAGGAAAAACATTTAAATTTATTTTTTTTTAAAGCCACCAAAAACAAAGTGGTGACACATGTGCAGTGCTGAAAACCTGGTTTCTGTGCAAAATAAAGACATCCCAAAATCAAAAAGAAATTCAAAAAAATTTTGTGCCTCGGGACCGGTGCGAGGCCAGTGATGTCACCAGCAGGCTGCTACCGTTGTGCCTGGACTGGACTGGACTGGACCGGTAGGAACCCACCCCTGTTCCAAACACTAGAAACCAGGGCATTTTGATATTAAACACTGTTCATTTGAAAATGCTGTACAGGTTTGTGATTGGCATTGTGGAATTTGACCTTTATGAATTTGGAGGAGACCCCTGAGACCATCTAGCCCAACCCTCCTCTCTGCAGGAATCCCAGTTAAAGCTTCTCTGACTGATGGCGGCTCCGTCTTTGCATTCAGAGAATCCACGAAGGGGAGACTGAACTTCTCTGCTTTCCTGGCTCAGCTCTAAAAGAGCTCATCCTTTGAGGATATTTCTCTGTCTCGTTCATCTAAAGTCTCCTCTCCTGTAACTGAGCTCATTTTTCCATGTCTGACACCCTGGAGTAACAGTGAGCAGATCTTAGGCTGGTGTGTGACGTGTGTCAGTGATTGGAAGAGGGCTGCATCCTCCCCTCCTCAATCGAGAGATGGTGTCCATTGGAAAAGGGGCTCCCAGACTCCTCCCGATCTTCAGCTCTCCTCCTTCTTCTCTTTCCTCAAGGCTACGAGCGGCTCCTTTGATCTCTTCCTTGCCTTACCTTATTTATTTATTTATTTATTTATTTATTTATTTATTTATTTATTTATTTATTTATTTGATTTGATTTGATTTGATTTGATTTGATTTGATTTGATTTGTATGCCACCCCCTCTCCTTAGACTCGAGGCAGCTCACAACAGCAATAGAACAATTCATAACAAATCTAATAATTTAAAAACATTTTGAAAAAACCCATTATTAATCAGACATACATACAAACATACCATACATAAACTGTATAGGCCGGGGGGAGATATCTCAATTCCCCCATGCCTGATGGCAAAGGTGGGTTTTAAGGAGTTTACGGAAAGCAAGGAGGGTGGGGGTAGTTCTAATCTCCGGGGGGAGCTGGTTCCAAAGAGTCAGGGCCACCACAGAGAAGGCTCTTCCCCTGGGACCCGCCAACCGACATTGTTTAGTTGATGGGACCCAGGGAAGGCCAACTCTGTGGGACCTAATCGGTCGGTGGGATTCATGCGGCAGAAGGCGGTCCCGGGGATATTCTGGTCCAGTGCCATGAAGGGCTTTATAGGTCATAACCAACACTTTGAATTGTGACCGGAAATTGATCGGCAACCAATGCAGACTGCGGAGTGTTGGTGTAACATGGGCATTTTTGGGAAAGCCCATGATTGCTCTCGCAGCTGCATTCTGCATGATCTGAAGTTTCCGAACACTTTTCAGAGGTAGCCCCATGTAGAGAGCATTGCAGTAGTCGAGCCTCGAGGTGATGAGGGCATGAGTGACTGTGAGCAGTGAGTCCCGGTCTAGATATGTCCGCAACTGGTGCACCAGACAAGCCTGGGCAAACGTCCGCCTCGCCACAGTTGATTTTTTTGGAGTATAAGATGCACTCTCCCCCACCCGGGGCGGATTCCCATTCTGCACGCACACAAGCAAAATCTCACTGGGATTCACACATGCAGCTCAACTTATGCTACCAATGCGCCACCCTTTTCCATCCTGGTAGCAACCCAATATTGCTCCAACTCAAAAAGAGGGTGAAAATTTGGGTCCATCTTACACACCCAATGTAGACCCACCCACCCACCGTCCCCCAACCTTTGGCCTCTGCCTCCCAGCAATTTGCCTCCTTGCAGCAAACAGTAAACAGCCTGTTTCAGTTTCAGCACAGCCTGATGAACACAAGCATCCACAGGACCCTCAGCTGTTTCAGGCTTAGAGATTCACATTGCTGCCTCCGTATGCCCCATTTTCCACCCCTTCTGATCCCCACCACCCAGAAAACGGAGCGTGCAGAGGCGGCAATAGCCTATGACAATCCTTGCAGCCTGAAACAGCTGATGAGGCCGATCCAAGCAACAATTCTCTGCTTGTGCTAATCAGGCTGTGCTGAAGCTGAAACGGGCTGCTTGCTGTAAGGAGGCAAATTTCTGGGAGGCAGATTTTTTCCCCTTGTTTTCCTCCCCAAAAAGGTAGGTGCATCTGATAATCTGGAGCATCTTATAATAATAATAATAATAATAATAATAATAATAATAATAATAATAATAATAATAATTTATTAGATTTGTATGCTGCTCCTCTCCGCAGACTCGGAAATACTGTATTTGTCCTTCCCTGAACTTGATGTAGATTTTTTTGCAAATTCTCCTCCAAGCTTGGTGCCTGCAAGCGGACTTGGTCCTTGAGTTGGGGTCTCCCCACGCCAGAACATTTACTTCCTGGGATTCTTATGGCTGCCTTTGCCTCCTTTCCAAGAACATCTCCCTGCTGATTCATATTCTGTTTCCAGTTAACTACGATTTTGAGGTCATTTTCACAAACATGCATATCACGTTTGGTGTCCCTCATCTTTCTTCCAGTCCACCATCAATGTTCTTAAATGAGACTCTATTGTTAGTCAAGTCCTATGTGCTAAAAAAAACCCTAGATGATTTTTCTACTGCTTTTTACTCCTGCACCCTTCTCTCTGTGGAAATCATGCATTTTTTTTTTTGCAAAGTTGATATTCCACTCATTAAATTTTGTCTTATTTAAAAAGGTAAAAAAAATAAGCTTCCAAAAATTGAACTATTACAAAGACAAAACAAAAGTAGATGAAACATATTTTAAAAACTGTATATCTAAAAACAGACAAACCCACATACATATACTGTATATTGTCCCCCAGTTGAATACTATAACGGGGGTTCTCAAACATAGGTGGGCGATTCACAGTCCTTCAGATGGCTGGGGGGTGGGACCAGGTGGGTGGTCATGTGACTGGGTGGGCGTGGCCAATTTAACAGTCCAATTTTTTTTCTCTTTCCTGAGCTGCTACTTGCTCAGCCCGAGGAATCTATTTACTTAATAAGTCTTTGGAGAGGGGCGGCATACAAATCTAATAAATTATTATTATTATTATTATTATTATTATTATTATTATTATTATTATTATTATTATAAGACCCACCCCCAAAGGGAAAAAGAGCCCAAACTTTCTTGCCACTTGCATAACATCATTACAACAGCAGCTTCAGGTTCTTTAAAAAAGGCCATTAAAAAAAGAATGAAAGAAACAGGATTTCCTGCAAAATAACTCCTGATCACAGAGCACAGAAGTCATGGGAGGCTGAGAGAAGCTGTCAATCAAGGCCCCTCCCTTCTCTTCTCTAGGGGCCCACATGGGTCCTTCCCCTTCGGTTCCAACCAAAGGCGTCTGGCTTTGCAGAGCTGTGAGTGCCTGACAGTAGGGGAGGAGGCCAGGGAAGGGAGGGGAGAACAGCCTCCTTCTTTTAGTTATTTGGGATTTTAACACGGAAGGAGAATTCAAAATGATTTGCTTCTTGACACACTTGTGCATATGTATCCACACACAGGAAAGCTATAAAAATTGTCCAGCAACCAATTGGGTGGATGTACTTTATATATGGCAAGAACCAAGGCAGTGGGTGAATTCTCCTCCAGGTCTTACACTGTGGTTGCACTTGAATGAGTGTTAGCCAACTTTAGCTGATTTTGAAAAAGCTAGGAGACATGGAGACATGTCCCCCACCCACCTACCTACTTTTGAAGGGCTACTTTTCAAAGCAGCCCCTCCCCCACTCACTCACCGGCAGCAGCTGTGTCATCTGAAGGGCAGCTCAAGCAATGATAGAAGCACCGCTGGAGTAGATGCTCTTGGGAAGATAAGGCCAATGGTGAGAAGTGGGGCAAGGGGAGGGGCTTAATTCCACCACTCCGTGCATGGGATACTTTGCATTGGTGGGCCATATCCAGTCCATGAACCTTAGTTTGGGGATCCCTGTATTAGAACATAGAATAACAGAGTTGGAAGGGACCTTAGAGGTCTTCTAGCCCAACCCCCTGCTTAGGCAAGAAACCCTACACCACTTCAGACAAATGGTTATCCAACATCTTTAGAACTTCCAGTGTGGGACTATAAGATGCACCTGTGCATAAGACACACCAAGATTTCAAAGAAGTAAATAAGAAAAGAAAGGTTTTGCCGTCCCTCAGCCCCCAGGATCATTTTCAGACCTCCCAAACCCTCTACACACCTGTTTTCAACATGGAGCTGGCATTAGTGAGGCCAAAAATGGCTGCATTCAGTGTATAAGATACACTAACGTTTCCACCCACTTTTGGGGGAGGAGGGGAGGAAGTGCGTCTAATACTCCAAAAATATGGTACTTAAGAAATGTAATGGTATCTGAGAATGACTCTCGGGATGAGGAGAAGAGAGGCTGCCTAGGGAAGGATCAGATCATAGGGGAGAATCCTGCAGCTGCATAATGGGAGAGAAAGAAACTCAGAAAGGATCTTTGATAACTTTTCAGGCTGAGAAAAGAGTTGGTGGAGATTTGTTCTTTCAGATTTGCAACATTTGGTTAATTTATTTTATTTATTTATTATTTGGATTTGTATGCCGCCCCTCTCCGAAGACTCGGGGCGGCTCACAACAAGTGTAAAACAAATAATAAATAATTCAATTAATTAAAATATTTAAAGATTTAAAAAACCCCATATACTTACAGACACACGCACAGGCATACCATGTATAAATTAAATGTGCCCAGGGGGAGATGTTTAGTTCCCCCATGCCTGACGGCAAAGGTGGGTTTTGAGGAGTTTACGGAAGGCAGGAAGAGTAGGGGCAGTTCTGATCTCCGGGGGGAGTTGGTTCCAGAGAGTCGGTGCCGCCACAGAGAAGGCTCTCCCCCTGGGGCCCGCCAACCGACATTGTTTAGTTGACGGGACCCGGAGGAGGCCCACTCTGTGGGACCTAATCGGTCGCTGGGATTCGTGCGGCAGAAGGCGGTCTCGGAAGTATTCTGGTCTGATGCCATGAAGGGCTTTAAAGGTCATAACCAACACTTTGAATTGTGACCGGAAACTGATCGGCAGCCAATGCAGACTGCGGAGTGATGGTGAAACATGGGCATACCTGGGTAAGCCCATGACTGCTCTCGCAGCTGCACTCTGTTAAGAGAGATGGAGACATGTCCCCCACCCACCCACCCACCCACCCACCCCACTTTGAAAGGGCTACTTTTAAAAGCAGCCCCTCCCCTACTCATCCACTGGCAGCAGCTGTGTCATCAGAAGGGCAGCTCAGCCAGGGACAGAAGCGCCGCTCATGGGAATATAAGGCCAATGGTGAGGGGTGGGGCAAGGGGCGGGGCTTAATTCTACCACTCTGTGCATGGGATACTTTGCATTGGTGGGCCATATCTAGTCCACGAACCCTAGTTTGAGGATCCCTGTATTAGAACATAGAATAACAGAGTTGGAAGGGACCTTGGAGGTCTTCTAGTCCAACCCCCTGCCTAGGCAAGAAACCCTACACCACTTCAGATAAATGGCTATCCAACATCTTTAGAACTTCCAGTGTTGACTATAAGATGCAGCTGTGCATAAGACACACCAAGATTTCAAAGAGGTAAATAAGAGAAAATGGTTTTGCCTTCCCTCAGCCCCCAGGATCACTTTGCAGACCTCACAAACCATCTACTCACCAGTTTTTACATGGAGCTGGTCTTAGGGAGGCCAAAAATGGCTGTGTTCAGTGTATAAGATGCACCAACATTTCCATCCACTTTTTGGGGGGAGAGGAAGTGCGTCTTATAATCCAAAAATATGGTATTTAGGAAGTGTAATGGTATCTGTGAATGACTTTAGGGATGAGGAGAAAAGAGGCTGCCTAGGGAAGGATCGGATCAGAGGGGAGAATCCTGCAGCTGCATAATGGGAGAGAAAGAAACTCAGAAAGGATCTTCACTAACTTTTCAGGCTGAGAAAAGAGTTGGTGGGAGATTTGTTCTTTCAGATTTGCAACATTGGGTTAATGTCGCATTACCATCAAATAGAATTTGCACATCTGGAGCTGTTTTCTATCAGAATGACCAGGGAGAAGATTAGCCTGATACCTTTCTTCTCGATAAAGCCCCATGCTTTATGGGAATCTACGTGTGGTTTCTAAAGAGTTTATGAATATTTTTTTCATTTTATTTCTCATCTGCTCTAGAATCTTCTCTATAATTGACCAATTGTGTCAATTATATTTTCTCTATATTTTGTCAGTATATGAGTGACAAACCTTTTCATTCAGTTTTGAAGATAATGGCAGTTTTATTTAACCATATTTGGAGATTAGACAATTATAGAAGAAAGACTGAATGTGGGATAAGAAACAATGTTTTCTGTATTTCAAATTCCTGGATGTTCCCATTTTAGTTTCATCCCTTTCTGGAGAAGAATGAACATTGGAATATTTCAGATAGAAAACTGTACTTGGACCAAAATGGAGAGATAAAAGCAGATCTGGTCATTGTCTACTACTTGGTTCTCCCCAAGGAGGATCCCAAGCAAAAGACTCTGGCGTATTTTATAAGACAGAGATTTTCTATCAACCAAGATGCTCTTTCACGGCTAAAGTTGCTCAATAAGGTGGGAGAAATCTTGCTGTCTTTTCTCTGTTTCCCAAAGCCTGAGGTCCCATTTCAAGTGGGGAAAGACTAGAGTCTCCAGGGTGGTTGGCCTTCCATGCCAGTTGGCGTCATCTAATGGAAGTTCTTCAAGAGACAGCAACTAAATGGAGATTTTTTTCTGCCATGTTTTATGGAAGGTTTTTGAGATCTTACTGGTCAGAGGTTTCTTTCTTCATCACAGTTTTATTCTACATTTAAAAAACCTGAATGAAATAAAAGTTTCCTAAACCTTTTGCAGTAAACTTTATTCTCAGTTTTAATATGAATATATCCTCATCCTTAAATCTTTTTTCTGCAATTCCATCATTCCAGACTTTATTAAATAGAAAAGTACTTTATTGTACAGTAATGTTCAATTCCAAAACCAAAAGGGAGGAATTAAATAAAGAATCTGCCAGTTGTTATACCTCCTGCCTCTGTTTAGAAGAAGTCATAGATTTCATATAAACCTCTATGAAGACCAGAGGCTAATTGTCTCCTGCCATTTTTACCCACATTTTTTATAGATGGAGAGTCCTAACGTATTTCCTAACACATTCTCTTTTTTCTGCTTAGTCTCTGCCTGAGTCCCAATGTGTGGAAAGTTGTCATCCTGGATTTGTCAAGAGGGCTCGAGAAGGAGAGCCAGTTTGCTGCTACGACTGCGTTCCTTGTCCGGAGGGGACCTTCTCCACTCAGGAAGGTGGGTGACCCTGAGGAAAATGGGAGGCTTTGTGGAACTGGATCCATCCAGAACCTTTTCATGAAAGTGCAAGTTAGAAGGCAGATTGGAGCAAACCTGTTCTTTTCCTTTATTTGAAACCTACACAATTTCTTATCTAAAAGGAAGTAAATCAAAAAGACTTTGAAGGAGGGCTGGGAAGAGACAGGAGGAGGGGGTGGAAGACTGGTCAAGCTTTACTAACATCAGAGGAAATATCTCTTCTGCTTTTGAGTTTGGAGAAGTGCTGCTAAGTTTCCCTTTCTAGGACCATCTGAGATCTTTGAAACTTGATGAAGTCTTTCAGGTCCACCTTCTGAAAGACCTGGCAATTCACTGTATATTGGCCTTCCCCTTGAGGATCACTGAGAAGGTCCATCATGTGGTGTTGTGGATAGTTTTGGAGGGAACTCCTGACAGAAATATTCTGCCCGTCATATCGATCCATCGATCAATTAAAATAGAGCTGGAAGGGACCTTGGAGGTCTTCTAGTCCAGCCCCCTGCTCAAATAGGAGAACCTACATCAGTAATGGTGAACATTTTTGGCCAACCGGGTGGCCAAACCAGAACATGCAGATACACATGCTGGAGCATTGGAAACTCAAAGACTAGCTGGCCAGCATGAACATGCCTTTTTTGGCCTTTTTTCAGGCCATTTTCTGGCTGTTTCTGGCTGTTTTTCAGGTCATTTTTGGTCAAAAAGAACGGCGTGAAAACTGTCTTTCTTTTGGCTGTTTTCTGGACCATTTTCCAGGCTGTTTTCAGGCTGTTTGTCATTGCTCCACTGCCTGCACTGGAAATCAGAAGATCAGCTGGCAATGGCACAGATTCCCAGAGTGAGGGCTCTGCGTGCCACCTCTGACACCCTTGCCGTAGTTTGCCATCATGGATCTATATCATTTCAGACAAGTGACTGTCCAATATCTTCTTTAAAACCTCCAATATTGAAGAACACAAAACCTCTGGAGGCCAGCTGTTCCACTGGTTAATTGTTCTCACTGTTAGGAAGTTTTTCCTTAATTGCATATTGCTTCCAGATGTTATAGGATACTCTAGGCATTCTCCAAGTCCCTTTAACTTCCATGGGGCAGGACTCAGGATGTTTGGCTAAAAGATTATATGATTCATCATTAACCTCTAATAATGTAGGTTCCTATGAAGATTCTACACACTACACAGAAAATAATTAATATCATATGAGTCTCCTCAACTTCATATACCTAGCTACATTTTTTAAAATAACCTTCTTAGCTCTTTATAATGAAATAGTTCAAAATACTTATTGGAAAATGTTCCTGGAATTAGTTGTTGTCCAAAAAAATATTTATTGTAATTTTAAAAATCTATAAAAGAAATATTGCTTTTTATTTTTTAGATACTAAAAAATGCACCAAGTGTCCGGATGATAAATATCCTAATGAGCACAGAGTCGAATGTATCCCCAAAGTTATAACTTTCCTGTCTTATGAAGACTTTCTGGGCATCATTCTGGCCTCTTTTTCCCTACTGTTGTTCTTAAGCACAGTCCTTGTTTTAATCATCTTCATTAAATATCGAGAAACCCCCATTGTCAAAGCCAACAACCGGGACCTCTCCTACATCCTCCTGGTCTCCCTCCTGCTTTGCTTCTTGTCTTCTTCTCTCTTCATTGGTCAACCAAGGAAAGCCACCTGCCTTCTCCGACAGACAGTTTTCAGCATCATCTTCTCAATTGCCGTTTCTTCTCTCTTGGCCAAAACCATCACAGTGGTGCTGGCTTTTCTGGCCACAAAGCCAGGAAACCAAATGAAGAGATGGTTGGGGAAGAGCTTGGCCAACTCCATCATCCTTTCTTCTTCTGCTGTCCAAATTGTCATCTGCTCCATCTGGTTGGCGGTTTCTCCCCCCTTTCCTGAATCTGATCTCCACTCCCAGCATGGAGAGATCATCCTGCAATGCAACGAAGGGGCTGTTGTCATGTTCTACGTCACCCTCAGCTACATGGGCTTCCTGGCTGCCATCTGCTTCACGGTGGCTTTCCTGGCCAGGAATCTGCCTGGGGCCTTCAATGAAGCCAAGCTGATCACCTTCAGCATGCTGGTCTTCTGCAGTGTCTGGGTGACTTTCGTGCCCACCTACCTGAGCACCAAAGGGAAATACATGGTGGCGGTTCAGGTCTTCTCCATCCTGGTCTCCAGTGCTGGTCTGCTAGGTTGCATCTTCATCCCCAAGTGCTACATTATCCTTCTGAGGCCAGACCTGAACACAAAGGAGCATCTCACAGCCAGAACAAATGTAAAAACATGATATATCACACCATTGTGATATTGGAAAAATTGTTAACATGACTTTTATTTGATTTCCATTTAAATAGTATGCAGGAGTCAAAGAATAAAACTATCTATATGTTTCAAAATGGGAAATTGTTGAACGATGTGAATTCTTGAAGCTCTGTCCCCTCTTCATCCCTCTTCGATAATTCTTTCTTTCTTTGGGATTTCAGTTTGGGATTATTATTATTTGTTTCTGTACTTCACACCAAAATAAAAAAAACGAACTAAATTAAAAATATAAAGTTTGTAATGAAAGTTCCACTGTGTTTTTTTCTTTCAAGCAAAGAAATAAAATAGCAGTTTTAAATCCTTTAATTTTCCACTCTACAATTTCTGCCTAAAGCAGAGGGATCCTTGATGGACGAGCCCAGTCCACAATCAGCCCAGGAAAGGTTTCCTGACATTTGGTGTTATGTCACAACCTTTGATCCAGCTATGGGGAGATGCTGGGGCTGTTCCCTCAGAGACAAAGCCCCCCCCCCCCCGCCACTGTGGGTCTTTCAAGATGGAGAGTCAGAAGCTGAAAGAGATATTCAGATAGTTCCAGACAAAGTCTGTGGAATGAATAGAATAAAAGGGGTGTGAAAGACCTAGGAAAGACCTTGGGCTAAATGACTTCGGGGAGGGGGGGAGAAATAGAGAGAGGGAGGAAGAATGAAGAAAAGAGGGAGGGAAGATAAAATACAGGGAAGGGAGCAGTGGAGGGATTCAGCCGGTTTATTTATTTATTTTTATTTGTATGTTTTGTCAAGAACGTATTGATAGTGTGAAAAGATATAATAATGTTTATATACATGATACCAGTAAGAAAGAAATATTAGGACAGGGGACAGAAGGCATGCTGGTGCACTTATGCACGCCCCTTACTGACCTATGAGGAATCAGGAAAGGTCAACAGTGGAGAGTCTAAGGGAAACGTTTTGGGGCTTAGGTGATGATACTACGGAGTCAGGTAGTGAGTTACATGTATCAACTATTCGGTTACTAAAGTTATATTTCCTGCAGTCGAATTTTGAGCGGTTTACTTTGAGTTTGTATCTGTTGTGTGCTCATGTGTTGTTGTGGTTGAAGCTGAAGTATTTGTTGACAGGAAGGACGTTATAGGAGTTGATTTTATGGGCTATGCTTAGTTCGTGTTGAGGGTTTAATGGAGTTAATCAGGTTTAAGCCAGTTCTCCCTGTTTCGCTAGAACCGTTTAATTTTATGCCCAGTTCTGGGAACTGTCTGATTTGCCTGGCCCCTCCTTCTGGCCTTCCTTGCTTGGCCCCACCCTGCCTCACCCCTCCCCTCCTGAGGGTCCCCCACCACCAAGAAAACAATCTGTCTCAAGATCTCCTGGATCCCTTTGACTCAGGCAGTGGGATTCTTTGCTGGTTCCCTCTCTGCGCAAAGTGAAGGGATGCATGAAAGGCTACCAAGCCCAAGGTCCTGGGATCCCCTTTTGCAGCTTTCCCACAAGCAAAGTCAACAGGGAAGCCAGATTCACTCAACAACCCTGATAGAAACGGAACTGGTGAGAAAGATTGTAAAGTGGGGCAACATTCACTTAACAAATATCTTCCCTAACAACAAAAATGTTGGGTTCAATTGATGTCATAAGTCGAGGACTCCCACTAACTGCATTTTTCATGCCATGTCCTGGTGTCTGAACTTTGTCTCCTCCCACCTCTGAACTCAGCCTATAGGAGGCTCTGATTTCCCTCTTCTCCTGATGGGTCTCTTCCTTCCTTCCTCCCTCCCTCCCTCCTGATCTGCTCTTCTCTTTAACCTTAACACAAATCAAGGTTTCTACTGTCCGTGCTGAGTCAAATGTACAGAAACAGAAGAAATCTGGGTGCCAAGTGCTGAATTATATGCAGCCTCCCTCCGTGCCCCCCACCTGCTATAAAGTAAGAAATTCACCTCAAATAAGACTTAATATTGGGGTTTTTTTTAGTTAAAATCCTCATTAGGGCACAGAAGCGGTTGTTCCGTTCTTTCAATCCCACCACTGCTGGGGACTCCTCAGTCAGCCCTCTGAGACGCCCGAGTCTTCCCTGGCTTTGGGGCTGTCACTCCTTCAGTCACCTACTGCAGCCCCATTGCATGATGGATGGATGGGGGGAAGAAGGGCAGAAGGAAGTCCAGCACCCCTCCAGGCCTGCCATGACCCCCTTGAGCTGCGCTCCCCGCCAAGACTGAAAATATCCCCCCCTCCCTTCGCTTCTCTGCCCCTGAACTCTCCTTCCTCGGTTGAAGTCCAGAGAGACTCTGCCCGGAGACCGATGACGCTGAAGAAACAGGAATTCCCATTGGTCCCTCTGATTTTCTGCGCCCTCCCTATTCCGAAGTTCCAGGCAAACGCTCCCCCACCCCACATGCAGCCCCTCCGTCTCTGGGGCTGAGCGGCAGCATCTTTTCCATCTCTTCCAAAAGAGCCACCGGTCAAGGGGGGGGGGGCAAGGGGGCTTCATTGACTCCTGTCCTAGCAGCGGGGAGGGCTGGGAGGAACCGCTGTGCAGCCTCCCAAGGAAGGGGGTCTCTGCGGATGGGAGGCTTTGGGGTGGGGCAGGGTCCCCCTGAACCCCAGGAAGAAATAATGGATGGGGGGGGAAAGGCAGAAGGAAGTCCAGCATAATAAATAAATAATAAATAATATTTATTTATTATTTATTATTTATTATTTAATAAATAAATAAATAAATAAATAATAAATAAATAATAAATAAATAAATAAGAAACCCGGCCTTTAGGGGGTCTTCCCAGCATCAGCCAAGCAAAGTCCTTTCCCAGAACAATCCAGGATGTCCTTGCAGGATCTCCAAGTCCAAGATCTCGTGGAATCAGCCAGGGATCCCTCCTGAGAGGGAGGAGGAACAACCAAGTTCTCAATAGTTCTCCTCCCCACTGAAGTATCAGGGCTTCCTGGAGGCCTTCCCATCCAATGGGCTTCAGGGAGGGGGGGAGGGAAGGGAAAGGTTGGTTCCAACTCCAGCCTCCCAGAAATCTCCTAGACCACAAAACCCATCAGTCCCTCTTCAGACCAGCCTCCTCCCCCTCCCTGGAAGAATCCACGGCTCCCTTCCCACGGGGAGAGGGGCAGTCAGGCCTTTGTAGCAGTGCCTTTGGGACTCCACCGCCAAGAGTCTCTGCCAAAGTGGGGGATGGGACCCAGAAATGCCCTTTGGTGCCCCCCCTTGCAGACCCCAGATCCCGGCAAAAAGCCCTCAGCAGTACCTGCACGCCAAGTCTCCCCAGCACTTCAGCGAAGGGAAAAGGGATTTCCTGTCTCTCCCCCCCCCACCGTGTATTTACTTCCAATTCCCAGGACGGAGAGAAGCCTCCCAACCGTGCGCGCACAACGGCAGCTTCAGAGGATCAACGGAACATGCGCGAGACGTTTCCCACAGTAGCTCCTGGATTGGGGGAGTGGAGGAATTCCACGTCGGAGGACCTTTTACAAGAAAGGCAGGAAGCCAGAACTCCTTTCCACTCTAGGACTTCACATCTCTCTGGTGTTAACCCTTGCGCTGCGGCTCCATCAGACATAGATGACGCGGATTCTGTCTGTGAACTGCCCGGAGTCAGTTGGCATTGGGCCTTTCTCGTGAGCTGAAATGAGCTCCTTGGGGAACCGTCATCCACTCCCTCCACACGTCAGATCTCAGCCCCCATTGGATTGTGTGGCGTCAAAGAGGCAAATTCGTGTCTCTCTTGCCTCAGGCTCGCAAGGGGGGCTGCCGTGGCCGTGGCCGACCACCAGGGGGCTCTCTCCGCAGGCGGCACTGCCCTGGCAGCTCTTTAGCCTCAAAGGGAAACTGAGCATGTACGCCCGCCTTTTGTCCGTCTCTGCTTCTCTCGCTGCCCAGCCGTATGAAAAGGCGTGGAGGGTGAGGGGAGGAAAGACTTCCCCGCGTCCGTCCCCTCCCCCACCCATTGCTCGGAGACATCCCCTCTCCCCGGTCAAGAAGCTGCAAGGGGGTCTGGCCAGGAGGGAGGGGCCAGGAAGGGGGTCCCAACAGATGGCAGGCAGCTGTAGGAGGGGGGAGGGAGGGGGAGGGCTTGCAAGGAGGGGGTCTTCCTATCTCCCCCGAGCCACAATCGCAGCCAGCGCAGGAATTTCTTTTTTTTAAGGCTTCTTTCCCACTTGGTGCCAGGAACGTTTGGATGCTCTTCGGGAGCCCCAGGAAGGAACCCCGCCAGAGACCCCCCACACACACATTTCATATCATTTCACAGATGTTCCCCAGGGAAAATTGCATATTCAAGCCTTGGAACAAGAAGCGCTCCTAAAACAAAAGGTTCCTTTTTACTATTTTTATTATCAAAACATAAAATAGAAAATAAAGGTAGTAAAGAAACGAGAAAGTGGGAAAAGGGAGGAGGAAGAAAAAGGGTGGAATAAAGAGGACAAGAAAAGAAAGGGAAAGGAAAGGAAAAAAGATAGGACAGACATGAAACGTGTGTGTGTGTGTGCGTGTGCAGCCAGATGCTTCCAGCCGGACGAAGAATCTGAGGTTCTACATGGGAGGGGGGGGGAGTCGCGGAGAAGCGTTTATCTCTGCCGTTGGAGGTGGGAGGGGCCAGCACGAGGCATAGCACCAATGGGAATTCTGCCTGTTTAAGCGTCATCGGTTTCTGGGCAGAATCCTCTGTGGCTTCACCTGAAGGAGGAGAGAGAGAAGCGGAGAGAATGGGAGGGGGAGGGATCTGGACCTGAAGAACCAACTGGGGCTTCTTCTCTGGGCGGAACTCTCTCCTCCAGGAGATGAAGTCGAGGGAGAGTCTGCCCGCCAGCCAGCCCCCTGCAGGGAACCCCCAGCAATGCCGCCAGCAGCATCTTTCCAGGAGGGAAATCCTGGGTTGGAGGGAGGGGAGACAGGGGCCACCCACCCTTTGCTTGACGACGCTGGGGAGACCCCTTATAAAGGCGGAATTTCTTCCTGGTGCTCCCGGAGAGCATCCAAATGTTCCTGGCGCCAATTGCGAAAAAAACTCCTGTGCTGGCTGCGATTGTGACTCTGGGGAGATAGGAAGCCCCCCCATGCTTCTTTGCTAGCCCTCCCCCTCCCTCCCTCCGCTGCCTGCCATCTGGTGTGACCCCCTTCCCACGGATTCTCTTCCCAGCCCCTCCCTCCCTGCCAGACCCCCTTGCAGCCTCTTGACCGGGGGTGTCTCGGTGGAAAGGGTAGAGGGAGGGGATGAATGCCGGCGAAGCCTTTCCTCTCCTCCCCCCTCTGTGCCTTTTCATCAGGCTGCGGAGCTGAGAGAAGCAGAGACAGGCAAAAGGCGGACGCGCATGCTCAGCTCCCGTTTGAGGCTAAAGAGCTGCCAGGGCAGCGCCGCCTGGGGAGAGAGCCCCCTGGTGGTCGGCCGCGGCAGACCCCCTTGTGAGCCGGAGGCAAGAGAGGCGCGCCTTTGCCTCTTTGACGCCGCAATCCAAGCAGGGCTGAGATCTGATGGGTGGAGGGAGTGGATGATGGGTCACTGAGGGGTTTATTTCAGCTCACGAGAAAGGCCCGACGCCAACTGACTCCGGGCAGTTCACAGACAGAGCCCGCATCATATACGCCAGATGGAGGCACAATGCAAAAGTTAACGCCAGAGATGTGTGATTCCTAGAGCGGAAAAAAGTTCCGGCTTCCTGCCTTCTTTGCAAAAGCTCCTCCCACGTGGAATTTCTTCCCTCCTCCCATCCAGGAACTATGTGAGGAAACGTTCTCTGGCACATGCTCCGTGGGTCCTCTGAAGCTGCCCTTTCCCAGTAGCGAAAGTAATCTACCTACTCATTATTCAGCTTGCCTTACCCAGAATCCCGGGGAAAATCCAGGCAATCCCCCATTTGTCCGTTTTCAACCCTCCCAGCCAATGAGGACAGGGCCGCCTTCTTCAGTTGCTGGCCAAGAGGCTGGTGGGGGTTCCCTGAGGGGTTTGCAAGCCCCGCCCCCAGATCCCAGACAGGCGCTTCTCTCCTTCGCTGCCCCTCCCGCGAACTCCGACTCTGTGGCTTCCAAACTCCAGCCAGGGCAGTGGCCACTCTACGAGTGCACCTCCCACTCTATGGTGACGATCATTGGAGCCCCCCCCTTTCCCCCCTGCTCCCTTCTGCTCCAATCTCCCTCATCTGAACACAGGTTTGTCCTATGCACATAACCAGTTGGGTTAATATATAACACAAACCAACAATGTAGGCTTCCATGTCATAGAATACTGTTGCTTTAAGAACTAGTGTTACAGATTGCCATAAGAGGAGCCAGAAGTCTGACTCTCTCTCCCTCCCTCCCTCTCCTATTCTCTGCTATTCAATGCTATTTGTGGTTTGTCTTTGTGACTCTGCTGTAGAACTGTGTGTTTAAATGCTGATTTATGTATTTGTAAGCTGGACATGTTAGCTTGTAATATTGTATATGCATTGAGAGTTATTGACTGGTGTAATTGTGTATGACTAGCATTGTTCTTGACTTAAGATAGTTGCAAAAATAAATAATATTTTATACAATGAATGGAACTGAATTGTGTGACTGAATCATCACCTCTGGGCTGTCAGCTGGATATCTGCTACTCCAAGTTTCCTCTGTGTACTTCTGCCTTGGACCAGTCAGAGGTCACTCTGCATACTCCTTAACAGCACTGACTGACCGGAGCCCCCGCCAGCCTGCCCAGGAAGCCCCTCCATCTTGGGATGGTGATGGAGCCAGACTCTTCTTGGGGAGGGGAGACTCACAGGATCCTTGCCTGCCCTCCCTTCCTCCCACAGGCCCCACTTACACTTCCCAGGCGCCCAGCAGGGAGACACCGGGCAGCCCTGACAGTCACAACTGAGCTGACTCAGCCATGGCCAGGGCTCCCTACCTGAAGCTGAGCTTGCCCTGCAGGGGGCCAGGTGGGGCCTCCATTTGGGGAAAAGGAATCCTCCATCTGAGTATTGTATTGGCAGTTCTGTGTTAGCAAAAACTTCAGAAGAGAAGGATTTAGGGTAGTGATTTCTGACAGTCTCCAAATGGGTGAACAGAGCAGTCAGGCGGTAGGGAAAGCAAGTAGGATGCTTGACTGCATAGCTAGAGGTATAACAATCAGGAAGAGAGAGATTGTGATCCCGCTGTATAGAGTGCTGGTGAGACCACATTTGGAATACTGTGTTCAGTTCTGGAGACCTCACCTACAAAAAGATATTGACAAAATTGAACGGGTCCAAAGACGGGCTACAAGAATGGTGGAAGGTCTTAAGCATAAAACGTATCAGGAAAGACTTCATGAACTCCATCTGTAGAGTCTGGAGGACAGAAGGAAAAGGGGGGACATGATCAAAACATTTAAATATGTCAAAGGGTTAAATAAGGTTCAGGAGGGAAGTGTTTTTAATAGGAAAGCGAACACAAGAACAAGGGGGCACAATCTGAGGTTAGTTGGGGGAAAGATCAAAAGCAACGTGAGAAAATATCATTTTACTGAAAGAGTAGTAGATGTTTGGAACAAACTTCCAGCAGACGTGGTTGGTAAATCCACAGTAACTGAATTTAAACATGCCTGGGATAAACATAGATCCATCCTAAGATAAAATACAGGAAATAGTATAAGGGCAGACTAGATGGACCATGAGGTCTTTTTCTGCCGTCAATCTTCTATGTTTTTATGTTTATACACAGTGGCAACAAAGGCAGCAGCAACACCTGCAGCACCTCAGCCATCCCCACCGAGCAGAAGCAACCGGCGACCAAAGCTGAGCTGACAGCCAAACTTCTAGCCGGGCGCAGCAGCAGAAGCAACCAGCGAGCAAACCTTTCGGGTGGTGGTGGTGGGGAGAGCGCAGGTGAGACGCAGCACCAGGACAAGGAACCTTTTGGCTGCATGCAAGAAATCTTTCTCCCCTTTCAGCCCAAGAGGCTGCGCAGGTGCCATGAGTCTCATGAAGGCTCATTTCTGGCAGAGCTTGGAAGAGAGAAAGATTCCTTGCGTCTCCTTTCTCCGCTGTCCCTCCCCTCCCCACCTGTCCCTCCCTTTCACCGGCCGAGATCGGCAGACCAGATTCGGGGAGCTGGATGCACTGCCACCACCAGGAAGAGAAGAACATGAGACATGGGCTCTCTCGCAGCCCCTCCCCTCTCTCTCCTTCTCCTGAGTGGCAGCAAAGACCGGCCGAGAAAGAAAAGCAGAGAGCTGCCAGACTCTGGTAAGATGTTCCGGCACAATTTGAGGGTGGCAGATGGGGCAGGGGATTCATGCAGGTTGTTGGGGAAAGGGGCCTATTTGGGGGAGGCCTTATTTCAACACATGTCCTGAAATATCCTGTCCCATTTATCAGAATATGTCTTATTATAAGGGAAACATGTTGTTATTATTATTATTATTATTATTATTATTATTATTATTAATCATTGTTATTATTAATCATTATTATTATTAATCATTATCATCATTATTATCATTATTATTCCTTTTACTCATTAATTCAATTCAATTCAATTCATTAGACTTGTATGCCGCCCCTCTCCGCCAGCTATCCATCCGACATTGAGTCTGCCCTTATACTATTTCCTGTATTTTATCTTAGGATGGATATATGTTTATCCCAGGCATGTTTAAATTCAGTTCCTGTGGATTTACCAATCACGTCTGCTGGAAGTTTGTTCCAAGCATCTACTACTCTTTCAGTAAAATAATATTTTCTCATGTTACTTCTAATCTTTCTTACTTAATCAGTTTGGATGATATTGCTGCAGTCACATATTAAGTGTGAAACCATTTCAACTTTGTCATTGCAAACTGGGCAGTTTGGATTGTCAGTGGATTTCTGTATCTTTTCCTTCATGGCAAGTTCTTGAGCAGCGAATATTAAACCTTCTGTTTCTTACTTGATGGTTCCCAACTTAAGCCATTCCCATGTAAGGTTGTCATCACATTTTCCTTCAATGTTTTTCAAGTGTTGTCCATGCAAAGCTTTGGTTTTCCATCTATTTAATCTGACAACCAGCAGTTTTTCCATATATTCTGCCTTTGTTTCTGTTGTTTTTATAATGTTCTCTGTTTTCACAGCTTGCAGTATTTTTTCTGTACTTTGGTTCACATAATCATTCAAACTTCGTTTTTCTTCTTCTACAGTTTGATGGATTTGCAAGAGCCCTCTGCCTCCTATTTTTCTTAGCAAGTACAACTTGCCAATGTCATATTGTGGATGTAAAGCTTGGTACATATTGAAAAGTTTGTGCGTTTTCACTCTATGTTTTCCAATTCAGCCAAAGTCTACCTTGATTTTATTTATTTATTGGATTTGTATGCCGTCCCTCTCCGCAGACTCTAATCCTCACTTAGGCATGGAAATCATGTGGCTCAGAGTTCTAATCCTCCCTTAGCATGTCAACATCCTGGATGACTTTGGGCCAATCACCAGGAGACGCCTGAGTTCCATTCCCACCTAAGTGCTTTTTGATTGGGAGTATGAAACTTGCAAATAATTTATTAGATTGATGTGGAATACCAGAATTGGGGATTCCTATTATGTAAGATGTCTTGGTGTCCAATCCTGTGTGGTGAGAGGGAGGAAAGTGAAATCGAGGGGAAATGCCTGTTCCATGTTGAGAAAAGCCATAGGTCTCCACCTTCTGCTTGTGGGAGAACCAGAGGCATTTGTGTGGTCACTGTGCATCTTAGACTGACCTTCATCTGATCCATCACAGCTTTTCTTATCTCCTTAAAATGGACGTTGCAAATGGTTTCCATTCGCTATTCAGAGCCATTTTGAGACCTAAACATTGATTCCCAATTGATCAGAAATCTGTGTGGTTGGAGAGCAGAACAGTTTCCATGGGAGCCTCTTCCATAAATCTATATGTTCCCATCAGTGGTGAGATTCAGCCAGATCACACCAACTCAGAAGAACTGGTTGTTAACTTTCTGAGCAGTTTGGCAAACTGGTTGTTGGAAGAAATCATTAGGGCAGAGAACAGGTTGTTAAATTACTTGAATCCCCCCCCTGGTTCCCCCCCTTATTCAACCCCTTCTTGGACCTGGATGAATATTATGCAGCATTTAATTTTTGTGACCTACTTTTAGAGAGAATCCCTTCAACCTCCTCCTGGGGAGAGTCTCAAGGTCTCCTTTCTCTGGAAATCTTCTCCTGTCCTTCACCAACAAGACAAGCTTGGAAGAGGAGCAGAGAAAATGCTTTAGGCAGATATTGTAGAGTGAAAAATTGAAGGATCTGAAAACTGCTATTTTATTTCTCTGCTTGAAAGAAAAAAAGTGGAAAATTAATTACAAAACTTTTTTTAAAATTTACTTTATTTTTTTTTTATTTTGGTGCAAAGTACAGAAACATAAAAATAAGAATCTCAAACTGAAATCCCAAAGAGCTGTTCTGCTGAACACTTTCTGCAATGGAGGTTTTATCAGGAAATCATGGAAGAATTATATAAAATAAAAAAACCTTTTTAAAAGGAAAGAATTATATAAGAGGAATCAAGATTTCCTTTCCAAGCTGAGAACTGATCAAACCTGGAATTTCACACAATTCTGGCATTTTCATGGAGAGGATCAGGCAACCAGGCTGGCACTTGGTGCCAACAGCTTCATCCTGATCTCTTTTCCTACTCATTCTCTCTCACAAACACTTTTAGCTGTTGTCAATAGTAACAAGTGCCCACATTTTTTTCTATAAGCTTTCACATTCAGTAGCTGTTGCTGAACAGCTGAATTCCTCTGAATTTTACAGAGCAAGATTTATTGAAAGGGGACGGAGCTGCAAGAATTCGAATTGTTCAACAATTTCCCACTTTGAAACATATAGATATGTTTTTCTTTGACTCCTGCATACTATCTAAATGGAAATCAAATGAACATCACATTAACAATTTTTCCAATATCACAATGGTGTTATATATCATGTTTTTACATTTGTTCTGGCTGTGAGATGCTCCTTTGTGTTCAGGTCTGGCCTTAGAAGGATAATGTAGCACTTAGGGATGAAGATGCAGCCCAGAAGACCAGCACTGGAGGCCAGGATGGAAAAGATCTGAACAGCCACCATGTATTTCCCTTTGGTGCTCAGGTAGGTGGGCACAAAAGTCACCCAGACACTGCAGAAGACCAGCATGCTGAAGGTGATCAGCTTGGCTTCATTGAAGGCCCCAGGAAGATTCCTTGCCAGGAAAGCCACCGTGAAGCAGATGGCAGCCAGGAAGCCCATGTAGCTGAGGGTGACGTAGAACATGACAACAGCCCCTTCGTTGCATTGCAGGATGATCTCTCCATGCTGGGAGTGGAGATCAGATTCAGGGAAGGGGGGAGAAACTGCCAACCAGATGGAGCAGATGACAATTTGGACAGCAGAAGAAGAAAGGATGATGGAGTTGGCCAAGCTCTTCCCCAACCATCTCTTCATTTGGTTTCCTGGTTTTGTGGCCAGAAAAGCCAGCACCACCGTGATGGTTTTGGCCAAGAGAGAAGAAACCGCAACTGAGAAGATGATGCTGAAGACCATTTGTCGGAGAAGGCAGGTGGCTTTCCTTGGTTGACCAATGAAGAGAGAAGAAGACAAGAAGCAAAGCAGGAGGGAGACCAGGAGGATGTAGGAGAGGTCCCTGTTGTTGGCTTTGACAATGGGGGTTTCTCGGTATTTAATGAAGATGATTAAAACAAGGTCTGTGATTAAGAACAACAGTAGGGCAAAAGAGGCCAGAATGATGCCCAGAAAGTCTTCATAAGACAGGAAGGTTATAACTTTGGGGATACATTGGACTCTGCGCTCATTAGGATATTTATCATCTGGACACTTGGTGCATTTTTTAGTATCTAAAAAATAAAAAGCAATATTTCTTTTATAGATTTTTTACATTACAATAAATATTTTTTTGGACAACACCTAATTCCAGGAACATTTTCCAATAAGTATTTCTGAACTATTTCATTATAAAGAGCTAAGAAGGGTATTTTTAAAAATGTAGCTAGGTATATGAAGTTGAGGGGACTCATACGATATTAATTATTTTCTGTGTAGTGTGTAGAATCTTCATAGGAACCTACATTATTAGAGGTTAAAAATGAATGATATAATCTTTTAGCCAAACATCCTGAGTCCTGCCCCATGGCAGTTAAAGGGACTTGGAGGATGACAAGAGTATCCTATAACATCTGGAAGCAATATGCAATTAAGGAGAAACGTCCTAACAGTGAGAACAATTAACCAGTGGAACAGCTGCCCTCCAGAGGTTTTGTGTTCTTCAATATTGGAGGTTTTAAAGAAGATATGGCACAATCACTTGTCTGAAATGATATAGATCCATGATGGCAAACTACGGCATGGGTGCCAGAGGTGTCACACAGAGCCCTGACTCTTGTAATGTGTGCCCTTGCCACCTGATGTTCTGATTTCCAGTGCAGGCAGTGGAGCACTGAGGAACAGCCTGAAAACAGCCTGGAAAATGGTCCAGAAAACAGCCAGAAGAAAGATAGTTTTCATGCCGTTTTTCGGGCCAAAAATGACCTGAAAAACAGCCAGAAACAGCCAGAAAATGACCCCAAAAATGGCCAAAAAAGGCATGTTTACGCTGGCTAGCTAGTCTTTGAGTTTCCAATGTGTATCTGCATGGTCTGGTTTGGGCACTCGATGTCAAAATTTATTTATTTATTTTATTTATTTATTACTTGGATTTGTATGCCGCCCCTCTCCGAAGACTCGGGGCGGCTCACAGCATGTAAAACAAATCATAGTAATCAGACAGATTTAATATATTTAAATATTTAAAAAAAACCCAGATACTAACAGACACACACACAGACACACCATGCATAAGTTAAACGTGCCCGGGGGAGATGTTTCAGTTCCCCCATGCCTGACGGCAGAGGTGGGTTTTAAGGAGTTTACGGAAGGCAGGAAGAGTAGGGGCAGTTCTAATCTCCGGGGGGAGTTGGTTCCAGAGGGCCGGTGCTGCCACAGAGAAGGCTCTTCCCCTGGGGCCCGCCAACCGACATTGTTTAGTTGACGGGACCCGGAGTAGGCCCACTCTGTGGGACCTAATCGGTCGCTGGGATTCGTGTGGCAGGAGGCGGTCCCGGAGATATTCTGGTCCAATGCCATTAAGGGCTTTAAAGGTCATAACCAACACTTTGAATTGTGACCGGAAACTGATCGGCAGCCAATGCAGACTGCGGAGTGATGGTGAAACATGGGCATACCTAGGTAAGCCCATGACTGCTCTCGCAGCTGCATTTTGCACGATCTGAAGTTTCCGAACACTTTTCAAAGGTAGCCCCATGTAGAGAGCATTACAGTAGTCGAACCTCGAGGTGATGAGGGCATGAGTGACTGTGAGTAGTGAGTCCCGGTCCAAATAGGGTTTTCCATCACTGGTATAGGTTCTCCTATTTGAGCAGGGGGCTGGACTAGAAGACCTCCAAGGTCCCTTCCAGCTCTATTTTCATTGATCAATGGATTGATATGACGGGCAGAATATTTCTGTAATGAATTCCCCCCAAAACTATCCAGAACACCACATGGTCGACAGTGAATTCCCAGGTCTTTCAGAAGGTAGACCTGAAAGAATTCATCAAGTTTCAAAGATCTCAGATGTTCCCAGAAAGTAAACTTAGCAGCACTTCTCCAAACTAAAAAGCAGAAGAGATATTTCCTCTGCTGTTAGTAAAGCTTGCTCAGTCTTCCACCCCTTCCTTCCATCTCTTCTCAGCCCTCCTTCAAAGTGTTCTGCCGGGCTCTCTGGTATGAGCCTCCCGAAAATTCAAGGGTACAAATTTCAAACACACACACGTTTGAAAATTCAAAACAATGTTCTTTATCACAAAATTCTAAATAAACTAAATAAACTTTTTGTATTGCAAAGAGCACTCGTCCTAAAACAACCTGGTAGTTTGTACAAGTCCCTTAATCAGTCCTTAAGTACTTAGCTAGCAGCTGTGAAGAAATGTCACACCCCTTCTTCTTCCATGAAGTGAAGCACCCACACACTTTTCTCTGCTTTGGTTTCAAAGTCGTGAAAAATCAACAAACAAAGTCAAGGGACGGTCCTGAAAAACTGCGATCAGATAATCTTCCACAATGGCCAAACCCACACGCTGCTATTTATAGCAGCAGCACTAATTACTGGAGCCCCACCCAAACACAGGTGGCCTCTCTTATCTCCTGTAATATGTTCTCAATTGGTCTCTTCTCTGCATAACTCTGCGCCTGCGTGGGTCCAAGACTTCTGCATCCGAATCGACCGAAGATAATGGAGATTGACTGCCTGGGCTATGTACCAAGCCCCCCTCTTCCAAGTCACTCCCACCTTCTTCTTCATCCAAGGAAACTGAACTCTGAACTGACTCTGTCGGCAATAAAACAGGCCTATGACATGTTGAAGTTTCCCCTGCATCCACCTCCACATTCCCTGGGGCAGGAGCTGGGCCAGAGCCAACCACAACACAAAGTCTTTTTAATTTACTTCCTTTTAGATAAGAAATTATGCAGGTTACAAATAAAGAAAAAAAACAGGTTTGCTCCAATCTGCCTTTTAATTTGCACTTTCATGAAAATGTACTGGATGGATCCAGTTCCACCAAGCCTCCCATTTTCCTCATTGTCACCCACCTTCCTGAGTGGAGAAGGTCCCCTCTGGACAAGGAACACAGTCGTAGCAGCAAACTGGCTCTCCTTCTCGAGTCCTCTTGACAAATCCAGGATGACAACTTTCCACACATTGGGACTCAGGCAGGGACTGAGGGGAAAAAAGAGAATGTGTTAGAAAATACGTTAGGACTCTCCATCTATAGAAAATGTAGGTAAAAATGGCAGGAGACCATTAGCCTCTGGTCTTCATTGAGGTTAATATGAAATCTCTGACCTCTTCTAAACAGATGCAGGAGGTATAACAACGGGCAGATTCTTCATTTAATTCATCCCTTTTGGTTTTGGAATTTAACATTACCATAAAGTACTTTTCTATTTAATAAAGTCCGATGGGATGGGATTGCAGAAAAAAGATTTAAGTATGAGGATATATTCATATTAAATCTGAGAATAAAGTTTACACTAAAAGGTTTAGAAAACTTTTATTTCATTTAGTATTTTTTAAATGTAGAATAAAACTGTGATGAGGAAAGAAACCTCTGACCAGTAAGATCTCAAAAGTTTTCCATAAAACATGGCAAAAATTCTCCATTTAGTTGCTGTCTATTGAAGAACTTCCATTAAATGACACCAACTGGCATGGAAGACCAACCACCCTGCAGACTCTAGGTTTTCCCCACTTGAAATGGAACCTCAGGCTTTGGGAAACAGAGAAAAGACAGCAAAATTTCTCTCACCTTATTGAGCAACTTTAGCCGTGGAAGAGCATCTTGGTTGATAGAAAGTCTCTGTCTTTCAAAATACGCCAGAGTCTCTCTCTTGAAATGCCCATTGGGGAGAACAAAGTCACTTTTAATGGAAAAATCTGCTTTTATCTCTCCATTTTGGTCCAAGTACAGTTTATTCTCAGAAATATTCCAAAATTCATTCTTCTCCAGAAAGGGATGAAACTAGAATGGGAACATCCAGTAATTTGAAATAGAGAAAACATTGATTCTTATCCCACATTGAATCTTTCTTCTACAATTGTCTAATTTCCAAATATGGTTGAATAATACTGCCACTATCTTCAAAAATGAATGAAAAATTTTGAGAAAAATTTGTCAATCATATATTGACAAAATATAGAGAAAATATAATTGACACAATTGGTCAATTATAGGGAACATTCTAGAGCAGATGAGAAATAAAAGGAATAGATAGGGGGGAAAGGATGATTCATAAACTCTTTAGAAACCACAGGTAGATTCCCAGAAAGCATGGGGGTGTATCAAGAAGAAAGGTGTCATCTCCTTTGTCTTCTTGATGGCAAACCCCTCAAGATGTGCTAATTCTACTTGATCAAAATGCAACATTAACCCAATGTTGCAAATTTGAAAGAACAAATCTCCCACCAACTCTTTTCTCGGCCTGAAAAGTTATCAAAGATCCTTTCTGAGTTTCCTTCTCTCCCATTATGCAGCTGCAGGATTCTCCCCTCTGATCTGATCCTTCCCTAGGCAGCCTCTCTTCTCCTCATCCCTAAAGTCACTCACAGATACCATTACACTTCCTAAATACCATATTTTTAGACTATAAGACACATTTCCTCTCCCCCCAAAAAGATGGTGGAAATGGTGGTACATTTTATACACTGAGGCCTTTGCCGGCGAAGGTTTTTCTTATTTTGAATATTCCGAGTGGGCTAGCAGGGAGATAGGGAGCGCGCGCAACCGCCCGTGCGCCCCCGACATTGAATATCACCTTCGCCGGCCTCCACTGAGAGAACGCCTGCTTCGTCTCTCCTGCAACCCCGTTGCTGAGAGCCCGGGACGAAAGTGCTCTCGGCAAAGGTGAGGCGGGCAGGGCGTGCGCGCGTCACCGCTGAGAAGAACGGAGAGAGAATGAGAGTGAGTGAGAGCAACAGACAGCAAGATAGAGAGAAAGTGAGAAAGAGAGAGAGAGAGAGAAAGGGGGGGAGAAAGAGATAGCAAGAGAGAGAGAACAAGAGAGAGAAAGAGCGTGAGAAAGAAAACAAGAGAGAAAGAGTGAGAGAGAGAAAAAACAAAAGAGACAGAAAGAAAACAAGAGAGAGAAAGTGAGAAGAGAGAGAAAGAGAGGGAGAGGGAGAAAGAGAGAGGGAGAGGGGGGAGAGATAGCAAGAGAGGGAGAGAGAGAAAGAGAGAGGGAAAGGGGGAGAGAGGGGGGAGAGAAAGAGGGAGAGAGAGAGGAGATAAAGGAAGAGGAGAGAGAGAAAGGAAGAGAAAGAAAGAAAGAGGGATAGAAAGAGACAGAGAGAGATGCTCAGTGAGCCTTTCTTTGAAGTTGCCTTTCTTTCTTTCTTTCTTTCTTTCTTTCTCTCTTTCTTTCTTTTTCTCTCTTGCTCTCTCATTCTTTTTTCTTTCTCTTGCTTTCTTTCTTTCTCTTGCTTTCTATCCTTCCTTCCCTCCTTCCATTTCTTTCATTCCCCCTCTCTATTTTTATTTCTTTCATTTTCTTTCTTTCTCTCTTTCTTTCTTTCTTGCTCTTTTTCTTTCTCTCTTTTACCTTCCCTTCCTCTATTTCTTCTTTTCTTTCTCCTTCCTACCTTCTTCCCTCCCTCCCTCCCTTCAGTCCTTCCTCTCTTACTCTCCCCTTTCATAAGTTTCCTTGCTTCCTTCCTCTGTTCCTGTCCCTTCTCCCTTTCTTTCTTTCTTTCTTTCTTTCCTTCCTTCCTTCCTTTCCTCCCTCCATTTCTTGCTTTCCTTTTCTTTCCTCCCTCATTCCCTTCTTTCACTCCTTCCTCTCTTACTCTCCCCTTTCACACCTTTCCTTGCTTCCTTTGCACCCTTCCTCTGTTCCTGTCCCTTCCTTCTTTCCTTCCTTCCTTCCCACCCTCCGTCCATTCATTCACCCATTCCTCTCTTGATCGCCCCTTTTACCATTCCTCCCTCCCTCCTTCCTTCATAGCTCGCCCTCGCCTTTCTTCCCTTCCTTCCAGATGGGAGTGCCCCCTCAAGACACCCGCCTGACTGCTGGTACCCTGCTTTTTCTCTCCCCTCGTCCTTTCCAGCTCCTCGCGTTTGCTGGCTGGGGAATTCTGGGAGTTGAAGTCCAGATATCTTCAAGTTGCCAAGGTTGGGAAACACTGGCCTATGGGACCGCCTCGCTTGGCGTGAAGTGGGAAATGATCCCCAGGGGATGGAGTGGCTTGGCAACTTAAAATAGTTTTAAAATGGCGGGGGGGGGGGGCAGACACTTAGGCTGTATGGGGCCCCAAAATTCCTGATGGCGGCCCTGCATGTTATACACTGAATACAGCCATTTTTGGCCTCCCTGAGACCAGCTCCATGTAAAAACTGGTGAGTAGATGGTTTGTGAGGTCTGCAAAGTGATCCTGGGGGCTGAGGGAAGGCAAAACCATTTTTTCTTATTTACCTCTTTGAAATCTTGGTGTGTCTTATGCACAGGGACCACACCGGAAGTTCTAAAGATGTTGGATAACCATTTGACTGAAGTGGTGTAGGGTTTCTTGCCTAGGCAGGGGGTTGACTAGAAGACCTCCAAGGTCCCTTCCAACTCTGTTATTCTATGTTCTAATACAGGGATCCTCAAACTAGGGTTCGTGGACTAGATATGGCCCACCAATGCAAAGTATCCCATGCACAGAGTGGTAGATTTAAGCCCCGCCCCTTGCCCCACCCCTCACCATTGGCCTTATCTTCCCACCAGCATCTACTCCAGTGGCGCTTCTGTCACTGGTTGATCTGCCCTTCTGATGACACAGCTGCTGCCGGTGGATGAGTAGGGGAGGGGCTGCTTTGAAAAGTAGCCCTTTCAAAGTGGGTGGGTGGGGGACATGTCTCCATGTCTCCTAGCTTTTTCAAAATCAGCTGAAGTTGGCTAACACTCATTCAAGTGCAACCACAGTGTAAGGCCTGAAGGAAAATTCACCCACTGCTTTGGTTCTTGCCATATATAAAATACATCCACCCAGTTAGTTGCTGGACAATTTTGGTAGCTTTCCTGTGTGTGGATACATATGCACAAGTGTGGCAAGAAGCAAATCAGTCTGAAGTCTCCTTCTGGCTTTAAATCCCAAATAACTAAAAGAAGGAGGCTGTTCTCCCCTCCCTCCCCTGGCCCCCTCCCCTGCTGTCAGGCACTCACAGCTCTGCAAAGCCAGAAGCCTTGGGCTGGAACTGAAGGGGAAGGACCCACATGGGCCCCTAGAGAGGAGAAGGGAGGGCTTGATTGACAGCTTCTCTCAGCCTCTCAGGACTTCTGTGCTCTGTGATCAGGAGTTATGTTGAAGGAAATCCTGTTTCTTTCATTCTTAATGGCCTTTTTTAAAGAGCCTGAAGCTGCTTTTGTAATAAAGTTAGGCAAGTGGCAAGAAAGTTTGTGCTCTTTTTCCCTTTGGGGGTGGGTATTATTATTATTATTAATAATAATAATAATAATAATAATTTATTACATTTGTATGCTGTCCCTCTCCGAAGACTTATTAAGTAAATAGATTCCTCGGGGTGAGCAAGTAGCAGCTCAGGAAAGAGAAAGAGAAAAAAAATGGGACTGTTACATTGGCCACGCCCACCCAGTCACATGACCACCCACCTGGTCCTGCCCCCCAGCCATCTGAAGGACTGTGAATCGCCCACCTATGTTTGAGGACCCCTGTTATAGTATTCAACTGTGGGACAATATACAGTATGTGTATGTGGATTTGTCTGTTTTTAAATATACTGTACACTTTTTAAAATATGTTTCATCTACTTTTGTTTTGTCTTTGTAATAGTTCAATTTTTGGAAGCTTGTTTTTTTACCTTTTTAAAAAAGATAAAATTTAATGAGTGGAATATCAAGTTTGCAGAAAAAATATGCATGATTTCCACAGAGAGAAGGGTGCAGGAGTAAAAAGCAGCAAAAAAAACCATCTAGGGTTTTTTTTAGCACATAGGACTTGACTAACAATAGAGTCTCATATAAGAACATTAATGGTGGACTGGAAGAAAGATGAGGGACACCAAACTTGATATGCATGTTTGTGAAAATGACCTTAAAATCTTAGTTAACTGGAAACAGAACATGAATCAGCAGGGAGATGTTCTTGGAAAGGAGGCAAAGGCAGCCATAAGAATCTCAGGAAGTGAATGTTCTGGCTTGGGGAGACATCAACTCAAGGACCAAGTCCGCTTCTAGGCACCAAGCTTGGAGAAGAATTTGCAAAAAATCTACATCAAGTTCAGGGAAGGACAAATACAGTATTTCCCAATCTGCGGAGAGGGGCGGCATATAAATCTAATAAATTATTATTATTATTATTATTATTGTTGTTGTTGTTGTTGTTGTCATTATTATTATTATTGTTGCTGTTGTTGTTGTTGTTGTTATTATTATTTTTCAGAGTATAAGACGCTCTGGATTATCAGAAGCACCTAATTTTGGGGAGAGGAAAACAAGGGGGAAAAATCTGCCTCCCAGAAATTTGCCTCCTTGCAGCAAACAGACCATTTTACCTTCAGCACAGCCTGATTAGCACAAGCAGAGAATTGTTGGTTGGATAGGTCTCATCAGCTGTTTCAGGCTGCAAGGAGTGCCATAGGCTATGGCCGCCTCTACACGCTCTGTTTTCTGGGTGGTGGGGATCAGAATGGGTGGAAACTGGGGCACACGGAGGCAGCAATGTGAATCTCTCAGCCTGAAACAGCTGATTAATTAATTGATTGATTGATTGATTGATAGAGTTGAAAGGGACCATGAAGGCCATTGAGTTCAACCCTGTGCCCAAGCAGGAACACCAGTCAAGTGGCAGTTCAATCTTCTCTTAAAAATGTCCAGAGTGTTGGAGTTCACAATGTCCGCTGGTAGATTGTTCCATTGGTTGATCGCTCTGACCGTCAGGAGGTTCCTTCTTATCTCCATGTTGAATCTCCCCTTGGTCAGCTTCCAGCCATTGTTCCTGATGATCGAGTGGATGCTTGTGTTCATCAGGCTGTGCTGAAACTGAAACAGGCTTTTTACCGTTTGCTGCAAAGAGGCAAATTGCTGGGAGGCAGAGGCCAAAGGTTGGGGGCCGGTGGGTGGGTGAGTGGGTGGGTCTACATTGGGTGTGTAAGATGGACCCAAATTTTCACCCTCTTTTTGGGGTGGAGCAATATTGGGTTGCTACCAGTATGGAAAAGGGTGGCACATTGGTAGCATAAGTTGAGATGTGCGTATGAGTCCCAATGAAATTTTGCTTGTGTGTGTGCAGAATGGGAATCCGCCCCGGGTGGGGGAGAGTGCACCTTATACTTTGAAAAATACGGTAAGGCAAGGAAGAGATCAAAGGAGCCGCTCGTAGCCTTGAGGAAAGAGAAGAAGGAGGAGAGCTGAAGATCAGGAGGAGTCTGGGAGCCCCTTGTCCAACTGACACCATCTCTCGATTGAGGAGGGGAGGATGCAGCCCTCTTCCGATCACTGACACATGTCACACACCAGCCTAAGATCTGCTCACTGTTACTCCAGGGTGTCAGACATGGAAAAATGAACTCAGTTACAGGAGAGGAGACTTTAGCTGAACGAGAGAGAGAAATATCCTAAAAGGATGAGCTCTTTTAGATCTGAGCCAGGAAAGCAGAGAAGTTCAGTCTCCCCTTCGTGGATTCTCTGAATGCAAAGATGGAGCCGCCATCAGTCAGAGAAGCTTTAACTGGGATGGCTGCAGAGAGGAGGGGTTGGGCTAGATGGTCTCAGGGCCTCCTCCAAATTCATAAAGGTCAAATTCCACAATGCTAATCACAAACCTATACAGCATTTTCAAATTAACAGTGTTTAATATCGAAATGCCATGGTATTTAGTCTTTGGAACAGGGGCAGGTTCCTACCGGTCCAGTCCAGTCCAGACACAACGGGAGCCTCGTACTGGCCTCGTACTGGTCCCCAGGGGCTGCCATTTCCCCCCAAATTGTTTTGAATGCCTTTTTGATTTTGGGATTTCCTTATTTTTTTCATCTTCTGTGCATGCACACAAGCCAGGTTTTCAGCACTTTACATGTGTCACCATTTTGTTTTTGGTGGCTTTAAAAAAATAAATTTAAATGTTTTTCCTTCTGTTTTTTGGCCCACTCATGATGGTCCCTGGCCTGGTACCGGTTCCTGGGGGCTGGCATTTTTTCCCCAATTTGTTTTCTGAATATTTTTTGATTTTGGGGGGATTTCTTTATTTTTTTTCTTTTTCTGAGCACGTGCAGAAGGAGGGAAAGAAAGAAAGAGGGGGGAGTGAAAGAGAAAGAGAAAGAAAGAAAGAAAGAAAGAAAGAAAGGGGAGGGAGGGAGGGGAGGGCGGAGAGTGAGGAGGAAGTTTGGATGGGTGGTAGTGAGGGAGGGAAAGAAAGAAAGAGGGGGAGAGAAAGATGAAGGAAGGAATAGAGGGAGAGAAAGAGAGGGAGGGAGGGGGAAGGAGGCAGGAAAGGAGGGAAAGAAGAAGGAAGGAAGGAGAAGTTGAGTCAGTGGGTGGCAGGAATGGAGAGAAAGAAAGAGGGAGGGAGGAAGCAAGGAAGGAAAGTGTGAGAAGGAAGATTGAGTGGGAGGGAGGGAGGAAAAGAAAGAAAAAAGTGAGGAGAGAGGGAGGAAGAATTGAGGAGGTTTGGGTGTTTGGCTTGGTGGGAGCATGGGAGGGAAAGAAAGAAAGAGGGGGAGAGAAAGAGAGAGAGGGGGAGAAAGAGGAGGAAGGAAGGACTGAGGAGGAAGTTTGTGTGGGTGGGTGTTTGGGAAAGAAGGAGGGAAAGAAAGAAAGGGGGAGGGAAAGATAAAGAAAGAATGAATGAAAGAGAAAGAAAGAAAGGGGGAGGGATTGGAGGGAGGGAGGAGAAGTTGGGTGGGTGGAAGGAATGGAGTGAAAGAAAGAGAGAGAGGGGGAGAGAAAGAGAAAGAAAGAAAGAGGGAGGTAGGAAGCAAGGAAGAAAAGAGTGAGAAGGAAGATTGAGTGGGAGGGAGGAAAAAAGAAAGAAATAGAAAGGAGGGAGGGAGGAAGAACTGAGGAGGTTTGGGGTTTGGGTTGGTGGGAGCATAGGAGGGAAAGAAAGAAAGAGAGGGGAGAGAAAGAGAGAGGAGGAAGGAAGGAAGAACTGAGGAGGATGTTTGTGTGGGTGGGTGGGTGGGAAAGAAGGAGGGAAAGAAAGAAAGAGGGGAGAGAAAGATAAAAAAAGAAAAAAGAAAGGAGGGAGGGAGGGTGGAAGAAAGGGAGGGAGGGAGGGAGGAAGAGGAAAGTTGGGTGGGTAGGCGGGAGTGAGGGAAAGAAAAAAAGAAAGAAAGAAGAGAAAGAGAGGAAGGAAGGATGGATGGATGGAGGAAGTTGGATGGGTGGGTGGGAGTTAGGAAAAGAAAGGAGGGAGGAAGAAAGGAAGGAAACAAGGAAGAAAAAGAAAGAAAAAGAAAGAAAAAATCCTATTATTTTTAATTGTTCCATGACATGACCACCAAGCATCGCCTGCTGAATCACATGACCATGAAGCCACCCCCCCCACCTGGTCACATGGCTAGTAAGCCACTCCCACATGACCATCAAGCCACAGCCACAAAATAAGCCACACCCACAGAGTGGTAGTAAAATACTTGGGAAACACACACACATACAGATTTGGAACCATTATTCCCTGAGTAATTAAATGGGGCAGATCTGTTGAGGTGGTTCCCCTCCTTCTCCTCGGGATTCCTCCTCCAAAGGATCTGAGATTCATGGATCCCTATCGGGACCCCCTACCTGCCACGGCTGCAGCCTTGGAGACCCCGACCTCTTTTCTCCCTCCGTCCTTCTCCTCCTCGATCTGGAGGAATAGGCGGCATTCAAGACATGGGCCAGAGTCTTCAGGAGGCTGTAAAAGTCATAGTTATTTGAGAACCATCTTCTGTTCCTTTTCTCCTGGGTCTCCAGTGGGGCTTTCTGGGTGCATCTCATGCGGCCTTTGACAGAAAAGACGTTCTTTGAAAGAGAACAGAGAAAATAAAGATCTTGAAAGTTTAGTTCCACAAAGAAATGAGGTTCAAAGGCTTCATCTTCTGGTCTTTCTTTGGCCACATAACCAAACTGCAAAATACTGTGGATGTATTTGAGAAGTCTGTACTTGCTTATTCTATAGTCTGTAAAAGTTGTGAGGATCCAGACTTTTTCTTCAATGAGTCCCGGCAAGCGCAGAAATGTTAAATGGAAAGGAAGAATTCTGCTCCAAAGGGACTCATATTCCATTAAGTGAACATAGACATTGACTTGTCTCCATTTAGAGAGGGCATCCCTGAGATAGGCTGTATATCCTGTTGGTGAGAATTGTTGTGATAGAACCACACAAATTCCATTCTTGACAAGCACAGGAGGGAAAGTCCTCATGAAATTCTCTCCCTTCTCGGTGTCTGAAGCAAAGAGGCCAATCAGGGTCCATCTGAAATGGAGGAGCAGTTGGACAATGGTTGGGTACTGGATCCCTTCTTTCTGGAGCGTCTGGTGGAAAAAGGGACATTTGCTTTTATCACTCAGAGCCTCTGAAGCAATTCCATATTTGATCTGAAAAAGCAATGAAAATGCGGTGTCATATTTGGGGTCCGATCAAATTCAAAATATTAGATTTTAATAAATCCAACCTGCTACTCATGAATGTATTAGAACAATTTGTAGTTAGACATTGTTTGAAATATTAAAGACAGAATTTTATCAAGATTGTATAATAAAAATGAAAAAGAATAAATTTTAAAAACTATAAACATTGTGAATAATATTACTGTACCACCTTTACAATAATTAGATTAACACATTGAAATGCTGACTGAAGTATTATATTCCAATAAAGGGACTATTATAATTTTTGAGGATTGGTGCATCTTTTTCTGTTTCTGTATCCCAGATTTTTTCTGGATGACTTTTTTTAGCTTCTTCTCCAATTATACAAGGAACAGGGAGACCTCAGTTCCTAATACGATTTGTCAGTTGTATAATCCAAGATTTCTCTTTCATTGAAATTTTGTCTCTTTTCGGAGCCTGTCAGTTTTCGTAGACTAGAATTTATGCCGATATCCATATTTTCTGAATTTAGACATAGCAGAAATTGTATAAATTCCCAATACAACTGTGAGGGCAGCAGCTGGAGTCCTTTTACTGACCACAAGACCTCAGAGGCCGTGATGGGGTTGGCTCTGCTAGAGATTTCTCTCTGAGGGTTTAGGACCTTTTGCCTCTGCCAGTTGGACGAAGCTCTTTCTTCCGCAGCAGCTGATCGGCCGCTGCCTTCTCTCCCTCACCCAAAGGCCCCTAGCTCTTGGCCCCAGCCCTTTCATCACAAAAATCCACATTCAGCCACAGCCTTTTGGCCACATGGGACACTTCACCACCATCCAATCAGAACGGTTCTTACAAAATGTTACTTTTAGAAGGAAAGAATGGGACAGTTTGCTCTTTCATACACACACACACCAGTTGAATGATAGAGATGGAAGGGACCACAATGGCCATCTAGTCTGACCCCCTTCTCATTCAGGAGACTTACAGAATGTTAGAGAGGGAAATGACCTCAGTGGCCATCTAGTCTGACCCCCTTCTCATTCAGGAGACTTACAGATTGATAGAGAAGGAAGGGAACTCAGTGGCCCTCTAGCCTGACCCCCCTTCTCGTTCAGGAGACTTACAGAATGTTAGAGAGGGAAATGACCTCAGTGGCCATCTAGTCTGACCCCATTCTCATTCTGGAGACTTACAGAATGATAGAGAGGGAAGGGACCTCAGTGGCCATCTAGCCTGACCCCCCTTCTCGTTCAGGAGACTTATAGAATGATAGAGAGGGAAGGGACCTCAGTGGCCATCTAGTCTGACCCCCTTCTTCTTCAGGAGACTTACAGAATGATAGAGAGGGAAGGGACCTCAGTGGCCATCTTGGCTGACCCCCCTTCTCATTCAGGAGACTTACAGAATGATAGAGAGGGAAGGGAACTCGGTGGCCATTTAGTCTGACCCCCCCTTCTCATTCGTCCAACAGGTGGAGGCAAAAAGTCCCATCCCCCTCTCTGAAGCCCCAAACATCAGATGGATGTAAGAACATGGGGGAAACCTTGGCCTCTTATGCTTTGATAGTTGGGGCTGAGGAAGCTGGAGAGCTATGAGGTCTTTCATTTAAGCACCACTCTCACTCAGGTCCTTTCTCTGACTGAGCTCCTTTGATGATGAAGGTCCCAGATTCAGTCTCAGAGAAAACAACCCCAGGTAAGGAAAGGTGCTATACGCTCTATTGGCTGACCAACTGTGGCTACCATGTCGTTTCCCAAAGACCGTAACTTTTGAACTTGATAATTGATTAATTATCAGATAATTATTATGACAAAAGAATCCAAGTCTTGTTCACAGAGTATACAATCCAATGTGTAAGTATGTTAATATCATTTTGTTAGTGGAAATTAGTGAGTTCCAATAGGTATTTAGCATGCTCAACATGTGTTCCTATAACAGACCTTAAAACAGAATAAAAGAATTGGAAGGGACCTTGGAGGTCTTCTAGTCTAACCTCCTCCTCAATCAGGGGACCGTATACTCTTCCAGACAAGTAGCTGTGTGGTCTCTTTTTAAAAATCTCCAGTGTTGGAGCATGCACAACTTCTGCAGACAAGTTATTCCACTGATTAATTGCTCTAAGTGTCAGGAAAGTTCTCCTTAGTTCTAGGTTGTTTCTCTCCTTGATTAGTTTCAATCCATTGTTTCTCGTCTTGTTGTGGAGTTTTTGGAAAATAGGTGAACCCATCCCCCCTATTCTTTGGGGCGGTCCCTGAAATATTGCACACTGTTATTAGGTCACTGTGAGAAAAGGAAAAATAATGACACAGGAGCCAGGTAAACAGGAACAGAGGTTTACTATCTCCGTAATCAAGGAGAGGCCAACTCAGGTAGAGAATCACCCCTGAAGAAGGCAATTGACATCTTAACACCTCCATTTTTATACCAAATCGACAATTCATACGTGACTCCCAGTATACTGAACACTCCCATAAGTCATGACGTGAGCAATGACATATGTTCTTTTTTTCCCTTTTTTTAATAATATTTGTATTAGTTTTTTCAAAGTAACAAACACAACAAACAAAACATATAACACAATGGAGCTACAGTTGCTCCGCTCAAAATAGAAGTCTTCATATAAAAGTAAAAAAATTATCTATAAAATACATATTGTTATATAGAGTAAAAATATCAAACTTAATATAAATCTAAATCTATATCAAAATTTATAAAAATATATATGAAAAAAGAAAAGAAAGATTTTTATGAAAAAGTAAAGAGAAAAAAAAGAAAGAAAAAGAGATGAAGGAAATTTATATATGTGCTAATAATTACCATCTTATGTAATTCTAATACTAAATTCAAATATGCAAGATAATATAGCAACACGCTTATCTCTTATTCCTCGTTTCCCACCATGTATATACTTTCTGCCAAATATCATAAAATTCTGATTCTTCTTGGTTATTTAACCGTCTCGTCATCATATCTAATTCGGCACAGTCTAAAATCTTCTTAAGAATATCTGTTTCTTTTGGAATCTCACTATCTTTCCATTTTTGTGCAAAAACTAACCTAGCTGCTACTAATATATGAACTATTAAGTAGTATATATCTTTTTTGTATTTGTAATTTGATATGCCCAATAGAAAAAATTCTGGTGCTTTCTTAATATCTAAGTGTGTTATTTCTCTCAGCCATTTTTCTATTGTATTCCAATACTCTTTAGCTTTTGGACACGTCCACCAACAGTGATAATAGCTACCTATTTCTATTTTACATTTCCAACAATTAGGCAAATTAGTTTGGTACATTTTTGAAATTCTACTTGGTGGTAAGTGCCATCTATAAAACATCTTGATCTGGTTTTCTTTATAGGCAGTTGACTTTGTTATTTTCCAGTTATACGTCCAGACCTTTTCCCAGGTATTCAGATCTATCTCTCTGTTTAAATTTCTACACCAGCTAATCATGTTATCCTTCAATATCCATTCTATATTTTTACTATTGATTAGAAATTTATATGTTTTACCTATCAATTTTCTTTGATCTGTGGTTAATAATTTGCCTAATACTGTATATTATTATCCTTCCTAAGTATATATGTTGTTTTATCTTTATAGAATCTCGACTTGATCTGTGTATATTGCCACCAGTCTATTGCCAGCCCCGATTCCAACAGTTCCTGCTTTGTTTTCAAATTCCACTGGTTATCTACTAAATCTTTATATTTCCAAATCTTATCCTCTTGTAATAAATTTGGAAAAGTTATGGCTTCAATGGGAGATATCCACTCCGGCATAACTAAAAAGTGATCTTTTTTAACCTCATTCCAAACCTCTATAAGTGCTTTCCTAATGATATGTCTTTTGAAATAGGAATGTATTTTATACTTTTCATACCATATAAAGGCGCGCCATCCTAACATTAAATCATGTCCTTCTAGGTTTAATAATCTTCTGTTTTGTAAAGTAAGCCATTCTTTGGTCCAAGTCAAAGTTGCGGCTTGATAATATAACTTCCAATTTGGACAGGCAAGGCCTCGTCGCTCTTTTATGTCTTCTAAAGCACACTGTCTTATTCTAGGTTTTTTGTCTTGCCATATAAATTTTTTTTGTTATTCTATTTAATTCTATAAAGAAATCTTTCCCTGGATTAATTGGAATTACTTGGAATAAAAATAATACTAGAATATTCATTTTAATTGTGGAAATCCTACCTAATAGAGACAATTGCAAATTACTCCAGGTCTTTAAGTCATTTTTAATTTGTTTTAAGAGTTTGGTGTAATTATCTTCTTTTAAAGTCATAGATTTTGCTGTTATCCAAATACCTAAATACTTAACTTTTTTGGTTATTTTCATATTTGATTTTGTTTCTAGTTGTTGAATCTGAGAATCTGTCATATTTTTAGTTAATATTTGTGTCTTATTTTTGTTTATTTTCAAGCCGGCCAGCGAACCATATTCTTCTAACTGGTCTGTTAGGTTTAAAATAGAGTTTAATGGATCCTCTAATATAAATACAACATCGTCAGCGAAAGCCTGTAGTTTATATATTTCTTTCTTGATTTGTAAACCTTTTATATTCTTGTCTTTCCTTATCTTTATTAATAGAACTTCTAGTGATAGAATAAATAATAATGGGGAGATAGGACAGCCTTGTCTAACGCCTTTTTGTATTTCAATTTTTTCTGTTTGTTCATTGTTTAAAATAATTTTTGCTGTTTGAGCAGAGTATATGGCATCAATTATGTTAAAGAATTTGGTTCCAAAATTCATTTTGTTAAGTAATAATTTCATAAATAACCAATCCACATTATCAAATGCTTTTTGTGCATCTAAAAATATTAATGCCATTTGTTTTCCTGGGTGCTGTTCATAATATTCTAGTGTATTTATGATTGTTCTCATATTATTTTTAATCTGTCTATTAGGAAGAAACCCATTTTGATCTTCATGTATTAATCCAGACATAATTTTTTTTAATCTATAGGCGTATACTGAAACAAAAAATTTATAGTCCACATTTAATAATGAAATTGGTCTATAATTTTGGATTTTTTCTCTCTTAGTATCAGATTTGTGTATTAAAGTTATTAATGCTTCAGACCATGTTTTGGGAATTTTGCCATCTAATATTATATTATTAAATGTTTCTAACATGTTTGTTGTAAGAATGTTGCTATTTAGTTTATAAAACTCAGCAGGTATGGCATCTGGGCCGGTGGTCTTGTTATTTTTCTGACATTTAAGTGCTTGCTGTAATTCTATCAGGGTAAATGGTGCATTTAATTTCTGTTGTTGGTCTTCTGTTAAGATAGGTACCGTATATACTCGAGTATAAGCCGACCCGAGTATAAGCCGAGGCACCATTTTTTGGCACAAAACTGGGAAAACTTATTGACCTGAGTATAAGCCGAGGTTAGAAAATGCAGTGGTTACTGGTAACTTATAAAAATGGAAACCAATAAAATTACATTAAATGAGACATCAGTAGATTAAATGTTTTAGAATATTTATTTTAAAGAGGGTAAACAATATTTATTTCAAAGTGGGTAAATAAAAGCAATCTGATATTTACAATAAATTAAATAAAATTAAATAAAGTAAAAAGTAAAAAAAGTAGTTCAATCAGCAACCAAGCTAAAACCTATGAGTCAAAATCCCTCAAAACAGTATTTTAGAGACTTAATTTTTCTCTCTATAATCCAATGATAAAGTAGAGAGAAGAACAAAACAATATTTTTTCAAATTCAAATTGCACAATAATTTCACAAAATTCTTTTTCCCATCTAAGAATAAAAGATTTTCATAGACATAAAAATTGCATAACATTCTACCAAACTACCCCAAGCCATGCAGCCAAGTTAATTACTAAGTAAATTTATGTACAGGATTGCATATTAAATCAACTCTTTATTCTGAGTTAAGCCTTACAGATTTCAATAGGACTTACTTACAGGCAACTGCACAGATGGACTGCAGTTTTAAGCATATCTATCAGCAAGTTCCCAAAAAACTGAGACTTATTCTGAGGTAAATCCACACAGAAATAACAATAGATTTAAATCCAAGAGGTAAATATTAATATTATTTTAACACTAAAACTTAATGCTAAGTGAGTACAGAAATGCTAAACATCTTAAGTATTCATGAATCTCTATGGGGTAGAAGAAAGCAGCATAATGTATCTTATTTTTACAATCTACTGGCAGGCTAAAATTAGTACGATTGTATATTGCTTGTACCATAACAAATCTACAGAATGAATCCAACAAAGCCCTTAAAAAGTACTCAATTCCTTTTTCTTTTTCTTCTACCCTTCTTCCTTCTCTCTCTCTCTCTCTCTGTCTCGCTCTCTGTGTCTCTTGAGAGAGAGGGGGGAAAGAGGGGGGAACTTTATCAAAGTTCTATAGAAAGGAGACTTTGAAAAAAAGCAGAGAGAGAACTTACCTCAAAATCTAATCAGGGAATTAGTGCAGTAATTGTACAAGCTGGAAACTTTGCTGGACCCGGGGAAGGGAAGGCAGCTGCAAGATGCCAACAGGAGCTCCAAGAGGGAAGTAAAAGGGGGCTCCGAGTGACGTGGCTGTGGGAAGGGTAGGGCAAAGTTGCCAGCCAACTGCTCCGACGGCGTGCGAGAGAGGAACAGATGATGCGAAGCTGGTGAGGTCGGGGGGGGGGACTCATGAAGCAGGAATCCCCTCCCCCCTGACTTCCCATCGTCTGTTCCTCTCTCGCACGCCGTCGGAGCAGTTGGCTGGCAACTTTGCTGCGTCACTCGGAGCCCCATTTTACTTCTCTCTTGGAGCTCCTGTCGGCGCCTTGCAGCTACCTTCCCTTCTCCGGTCTAGCAGTTGCCAGCCAACTGCTCCGACGGCGTGCGAGAGAGGAACAGACAATGGGAAGTCAAGGGGGGGGGGATTCCTGCTTCATGAGTCCCCCCCCCCACCTCACCAGCTTCGCATCGTCTGTTCCTCTCTCGCACGCCGTCGGAGCAGTTGGCCGGCAACTTTGCTGGACCCGGAGAAGGGAAGGTAGCTGCAAGGCGCCGACAGGAGCTCCAAGCAGGAAGTAAAAGGGGGCTCCGAGTGACGCGGCTGTGGGAAGGGTAAGGCAGCTGCCTTCCCTTCTCCGGGTCCAGCAAAGTTGCCAGCCAACTGCTCCGACGGCGTGCGAGAGGGGAAAAGACGATGGGAAGTGGGGGGGGGATTCCTGCTTCATGAGTCCCCCCCCCTGACCTCACCAGCTTCCCATCGTCTTTTCAGCTCTTGCAGTTGGCTGGCATCTTTGCTAGAGCAGGGGAGAGGAGGCAACTGCCACACTCTTGCCACAGCCGCTTCGGTTCACCACACTTTGCCGTTTCCCACACTCGCCCAAGCCAGCAATGTCTGCCGGGCTCCGGCGGTGCGCCCTCTTGTGGTCACCCGGCACCCTCTTGTGGTGACCCGAGTATAAGCCGAGGTCGGGTTTTTCAGCCCATTTTTGGGGCTGAAAAACTCGGCTTATACTCGAGTATATACGGTAAGTCTATTGAACTTAGGAAGTTGAAGACTTCATCTTCGTTTTTATCTTCTTTTTGGTATAAATTTTTATAAAATTCTAAGGCAATTGCTTTCTTTTCCTCAATTCTATGTTTAAATATGCCTTTGCTATCTTCTAGTTTTTTAATTATTTTTGCCTCTTTTTGGTTCCTTAGTTTAAATGCTAACCAACGTCCTGGTTTGTTCGCATGCTCAAAATATTCTTGTTTAGCCTGTTTAATTTTTTCAGCTACCTCTTCTTGTTCTATTAGATTTATTTTGTGTTTAAATAGCTCTCTTTTCTTTTTATTCTCGTCTTCAGCTTGGTTGCTTTGAGATATTATTTCTAAGTCTTTTAATTCTGTCCTCAATTTTTGAAGTTGACATTTCTTTTCTTTATTTTTTTTTATGTGTAAGATATTGTTAATCCACGTATGTAAGCTTTTACTGTATCCCATAAATTTTGTGCAGTAGTGTCAGTGTTATTATTTAAATTAAAGAAGATTTCCAATTCATTTTCTATCCAATCTTTATATTGAGAGTCTCGTAAAACATTTCTGTTCATTCTCCAGACATATATTCTTAATGTGGCTTTTCCTCTTACTTAGGGTCTAGCCCCAGTTTCATATCCTGTTTTTCACACAATGAGCTAAAATACAATATGTGTTCATAATAATGCCTCACACGCATGGTTATATAATGGTACAGAGGGAAGGTCATTTGAGTATAAAAGACAACTTGATATCACAATATGGCTTCACTTTGGTTCCCTTCTTTACACAAAACAAACCATCTTTACATTTTCCTCTCAGTCACTCAAAGTCCCTTTCATTAAACTAGACATATTCAATTCCTGCAACCATTCTTCATATGTTTTAGTCTCCAGACCCTTCATCAACTTAGTCTCTACATTTTTAAAATAATAATGTAACCAAAATTGGATGCAGAATTCCAAGTGTGGTCTTGCCAAGGCATTATAAAGCTATACTATTACTTCACATGATTTTAATCATCTGTTGATGCAAATGTTTTTAGCTTTTTTGGCTGGTGCCAAACATTGTTGGTCTATTTTTAACTGATTGTCCACTAAGACTCCAAGATCCCTCTCACAGTTGCTACAATTGAGGCAGATTTCACCTAATCTGTAAGTGAACATTTGGTTTCTCTAGCCTAAGTGTAAAACCTTACATTTCTCTACATTGAATTTCATCCTGTTAGGGTTCATGTCTATCTAGATCCATTTGGATCTACACCTTATCTTCTGGGGTGCTGTCTATTCCTGCCACTTTACTGTTGTCTTCAAATTTGATTATTTCCCCATTTCTCCCTTCATCCAAATCATTCATGAATTTGTTGAAGAGTCCTGGGCTTAAAATGGAACCTGGGGGTCCTCCACTGGTGGTTTCCCTCCAGGCAGACATAGTTCCATTGAGGACCACCGGCTGACTCCATCTGGGCATCAGGCTGCCTATCTCACATAGTTTTAGCTTACCAAGAAATAGGTTGTGGTTGACCTTGTCAAAGCCTTTCTGAAATCCAAGTGCTGTATTCTATGTGCACTGCCTTTCACTGGTCCACTAGTTTAGTAAATGAAATAACATTTATTTATTGATCTGTTTTTTTATCCTGCATTAGTCCTAGTAATTCCTTCCTATCTATAATGAATAACAAGGGTTCAAATATGTATCTTTCCTTTCCCTGCTTGGTAAGCATAGGTCCTTCTTCTCATGGCTCCATTGAGCCCAAACCTCCCTCTCCAACAAGGGCTTGGATCAGGGCCAACAGGCTGAGCTACATTTGGAGGGCAATCCATTTTCTCCATCCTATTTCTCTGTTCATTCAATCAAATGTTGCACTAACATCTATAAAGCCTGCAAACCTTGTTTTTCCTCACTGATATAGATTAGATATTTCACTACCAATTTGAGCCAATAGACGATTGTTAACTTATGCATTGATTCTTATAAAATCTACATAGCTTTTAACTCTACTTAAAACCTTCTGGTTCTTCTGCAGGGAATGCATTTTTCTCAAGTTTAACTAAGAGGATCATGGCATAAATTTTAGCCACAATATCTGCTAGTCCATTTGGTCTATAATTGCCAGAGTCCTTTTTATTCCCTATTTTAGTTACATAAAATGCAACTATTGCCAACTTCAATCCGAGTGGATAGGGCAGGTCTTGTCTTCTAAAATGAAGATGCCAATAGGGGCCCCAACAACTAGAGATATTTTTGGATCAATTAACTAATTGGTAGAACGTCTTCTCCAGGGAAGGTATTGCTTGCATCTCAGGCCTTTTATGATTAATCTCAACATGAACATAATGGGGTAGAACATTGACATTTTTGCTAAATTGGAGGAAATCAGTTCCTGAATTCCATGCAGAAAACATGATTGCATCTACTGCTCATCTACCATCACCTACCACTTACGTTTACCAGATGGAGAATAATACACACAAACCTGTGGGACTTTGTATGTGCCTCCTATTGTTGACATCTGGATGGAGATTTCCCTTCTAGCATAATCAAGAAGAGCCAGAAGGTTGTCCTTCCTCCCACAGCCGTAGTTGGGGACATTGGCTTCTCCAGTGGAGAGAATGTCCATCAAGGCATCTGAAGTGTGGAAAGTGTTCATATAGTTGCTATGGATATTGGAGCCAAGTGTGAGGTTGTGCATGAACTGGGAATTCTTGTTGATCAGTTGAATGTTGAAAATGAATGTCAATATATCTAAAATAGTATACCTACCCCTATTGTAAGAAAATATGTTATTATAATCAACAGCAACAACAAATATATGTAAAGCGTTTCGCAATTATCGAGATGGTAGCAATTGCTCAAAAATCGCAAATTACCCTGTTCGCAATGGTCGGGAACGCAATAACCGGGGGATCACTGTACTTCTTTTAATATATACTACTCAAAAAAAATAAAGGGAGCACTCAAAGAACCCATCCTAGATCTGAATGAATGAAATATCCTCATTGAACACTTTGTTCTGTACAAAGTTGAATGTGCTGACAACAGCATGTGAAGAGCAACACAATCAGTGTTGCTTCCTAAGTGGACAGTTTGATTTCAGAGAAGTTTGATTGACTTGGAGTTATATTCTGTTGTTTAAGTGTCCACTTTATTATTTTGGATCAGTGTATAATCTTCCACATGCCTAGTGAACCAAAAACAATGATCAGTTACACAAATATGGAAATCGACTGAGGTACGGCAACTACAACTGATTCCCCAATTACTTCAAATAAAATTCATGATTCAAATGATAAATTAAGGATTGAACAGAGAGAGGAAAATAATCTGCAGACCTTTCAGCTTTTTCTCAGACCCCTTTTTGAGTCTCTTTCACAAAATCAGAGAAAAACGAGAAGCCATGGAAATCAAAATCATTCAGGAAATTAGGCATATTCACAATATAGGAATAAATGAGGAAAAAACATAAAATAAGGAGAGTGTTAGAACAGAGGGAGTGAAACTCCATCACCCTGAATGACTTACATATCAGGAAGAGAAGGAGCCACGTTGAAAAGCAACTTTGTTTGCAGTGTTTTAAGTCCAGTGGTGACTATACCAATGAGATGGTCTCCTGGGCTGTAAAAGCTCAGTGGTTGTTTTTCATCCTGGTGCTCCAAACTCAGCAGGCATTTCCTTCTCAGCTTCCCATAGACTGGATGGGACACAAGCAGCAGCACAACCAGAAGCAGGAGGTCCATCATCCATGGGGTGACTCAATCAATCTCCTTCCTGTTCCTAAAGAAGAATTCAGAGGATTTTCACAAGTTGGGATATGATGCAGGTGCTTTCCTGATTGAAACACAGCTTCACCTGGAAAGGAGAAAGACGTACATGGAAGAGACTCTGCCTGTCTCCAAACTCCCTATTTCTCTGCCCAAAGTCTCCCCGGGAGGATTCAGCCCAAGAGCAGAGCTGAAACGTTGATCATAATAATTCTCCCTCTCAGGAGAAATCCCTGGATGAATCAACTTTGGGGGATTCTCTGGAGAGGAATGAAAGGGAAATAATCCCCATATGGCTCATAATGGCAGGGGCAGAGATGGAATTAAATGGGTCATCTAGAATTGAGAGATTTGGGAGCTCCATGCTGGAAACTGACCCCGGAAGGAATACACGGTAACTGTGGCTGAAGAAACAAATAAATCTAACATTTGTGGGCATGGAGACAAAATCCCAGGGGCCAGTTAATGCCAGAGCATCTGACAGGTCTGAATTAGCTGCCTGCTGAGTTAAAGCCAACATGGATTAAACTTCATTGTGAGCATTAAAGCTCAAAGGCTCCACACAAAAGGGCTGATGCAACTTTAGTGAAAAATTAGTTGACAGAACTTTGCAGAGTTTAAAAAAACTTTCTGTCTCTCACATATACACACACCAAAGGGCTGATGCAACTTTAGTGAAGTTTGAACTTTTTAAAAAGCGTTTTAAAATAAAGATTTCTCTCTGTGTCTCTCACATACACACAAACACACAGACACTCAAAAAACATGCACAAACATCAGAGAGGAGTTAGAAAAAAAACTGGCTAGCTTAGCAACCTGAAGATGAGTGGACTTCAACTCCCAGAATTCCACAGCACACAGAGACCTTCCTCCCCTGGGCCTTTCCATGCTTTAGCTGTCCTTCTTGCTGCCTGTAGGGGGAAGTCTGGGCTCTGGCCTTTAAATCCTAACTGGCCTCCTCAGGAAGTGAGATGGACAACTAAAGCTGGCAAAGACCCATCTAGGTTTTTTTTAGGCCCATTCGCACAAGGCCTTTTGAACATGTTTGTTTGAAAATAAATGAATGAATGAATGAATAAATAAATAAATAAATAAATAAATAAATAAATAAATAAATAAAGGAATGTGCAGATGTGGGCACATGTAAAACTACATTATCCAGAGTGCAATTTCACTACATTGCCCCTAATGCAATATCTTTAAGAAACATGTCTCAATTCGATCTGACTATTTCTGCCTGTGGTGACTTTTTGGGGTCCGAGGATGGCCACAGATTGAGAAGGGAGGCCTTTCCCCCCTCCTGCCTCCATCCCTCCCCCCTCCCTCTGGGAAGCGTCTTGAAGGGATTTGGGCCTTTTGTGGCCCCTGTGATGAAAAGGCCTTTCCGTCTAGAGGCACCTTGGGGGCATCAATACAGGTGGACCTCAACTGTCGACAGTTCCCTTGGAGACCGTTTGTAGAAAGAAGAGACACTGGACCATTGTCCACCCTTATGACCTTTGTAGCATCCCCATGGTCACGTGATTGACATTCCGAGGCTTTGCGGCTGACTCCCATTTGTGACGGTCACAGCGTCTGGGAGTCACATGATCCCCTTTTGGGACCTCCTGGCAAGCAACATCAATGGGGAAGCCAGGTTCTCTTCACATCCTGTGTGAGTTACTCAACAACCACAGTGATTCGCTCAACAATTATGGCAGGATAGGTCATACAATGGGGCAAAATTTGCTTAACAACGGTCTTGCTTAGCAACAGAGAATTTGGGCTCCACTGTGGTTGCAAGTCAAGCACCACCTTCATGGTGGTCATAGAAAGTCTGCAGAGATGTTTCGGAGATGCAATTTCAAAAAAATCAAACCAAAATAAATCACTTTTTCCGCAACCTTAAATACAACAAGCAAGCTATTCAATTCAACTAAAAATCTATTTGAAATCTTTTAGGTGGAAAAATAACCATCAGAAAGTAGACGAATGTGGCTGTGTAAACATTTCCTGATCTGTCGGTCTCCCTGAGCATCTCTAATCTACCTGATCAATGGTTGCACCTTTTTTCCTGTAAGGAGAAGCTTCCGATCGTCTGAGCAGAAATAGCAAAATTGGATTTTTATATGCACAACCACACACAAAGACATGAAATTATATTTAATATTATTGAATGTAAGTGTTTCAAGTAAAAAAGCCCAAGGAGTCTAATTACTCTATGTTCTCTGTGATTGATAGGAAAACAACAGTGTACGGAGAGGGGCGGCATACAAATTTAATTAATAATAATAATAATAATAATAATAATAATAATAACAACAATAATAATAACAACAACAATAATAACAACAACAACAACAGAAAAATTTCCAACTCATTGCACAAAAGGAAGAGCTCTGCAATAATTTGGAACAAAGACTGAGAACTTTTAGATAGCAACCATGCCTTTTCTTCCAGAATTTCATATTAAATTCTCAATAGCCCCCCCCCCCCAAAAAACCTAATATTCTATAATGGTCATGGTTTGACATAACATGAGTTTTTATTGATTAGCTCTTGGGCCATATCAAAGTGCAACGTTCCAGAAATTACAGTGATACCTCTTCATACGAACTTTTCGCGATACGAACCCCGTGTTTAAGATTTGTTTGCTTCTCCTTAAGAACCATTTTCACCTTACGAACCTGAGCTTGGGTGCGTGGGCTCTCTTACTGTGCATGCGCTCTCTTACTGCATGTGTGCTCTCTTAGTGCGCATGCGCTCTCTTACTGGCAGAAGGATTTCCCCTGCCTTATGACGGCCACTGCCGGGATTTCCCATTTGCTTGCCGCCCCTGCTGGGATTCTCCGCCTTCTTTTGATTGCACCGGCAGTCCTGAGGCGGGGAATCCCAGCCGTGGCAAGGACTTGTGCTTCGGCCTCAGACAAGGTTCCCTGGCTCTCACGGGTGCTGGTGGTTGCTGCCAAAATGGAGGCCCAAAATGTTTTCCTTCACTCAGTGGCATCTCAGCTGGTCCCTCCAGTCCAGACCCTGCTGTATCTCGGGCAGACGGTGGCAGCTGGTGCGGCTCAGCAGAAAGCAAAAGCCGAAGCCATCTGGAGTGGGACATCTTCGGGAGGGGGGGACACTTGAGGGGGGATGCTTTTTTTAAAAAAAATATTTATTTGGTTTTTTTTCAAATATAACATAAAAAAGAGAAGACATACACAAAAACATATACATATAACATTTGGAAAATGAAAGTTTCCCCACTTTTTAGGTATTTGATCAGAGAATTTTACAATTCTTTTATTCGACCTGTTGCTTTGCGTAAATTTTTATTTATTTCTTTATTGCTCTTTTCTTTAACCAATCATAAAATTTTGCCCATATTTTATAATAATCCGAGTCTTCTTTTCCCTCTGATCTTTTAGATAGCCTGTCCAGCTCCGCACAATCCAATATTTTTTTAATTGTTATGTTTTCTTCCGGTGGTTTGTCTATTTTCCAATGTTGGGCATATACTATCCTGGTAGCTATTAGTATATGTATAATTAAATATCTTACCTCTTTTTCTATTTTTTTTAAATTAAAAATACCCAATAAATACAATTCTGATTTTTTTTCAATTTCTTCTTTTACTATTTCTTTTAACCAGTTTGTTATTTTATTCCAGAATTTTTTTTGCTTGTGCACATGTCCACCATTGGTGATGGAACGTGCCTCTTTCTTTTTTGCACTTCCAGCATAATGGGGAAGTTTTTGGGAACATTTTTGATAATCTTTCCGGTGATAGGTGCCATCTGTAAAACATTTTTAGTTGGTTTTCCTTGAATGCAGTCGATTTTGTCATTCGCCAATTATTAATCCATAATTTTTCCCACTTTTCTAAGTCAATTGTGTAGCCAAAATTCATTCCCCAGCTTATCATACTTTCTTTTACGATTTCCACTTCAGTCTCATAACGACTGTCCCTGAGAGATGCCGCCAGGAAGAAGGAAGAGGAGTTGGTCCCGAATCCTTGTGTGTGCTGCAGTGAGGCAGCTCTGCTCGGCCAGGCTACTGCTCCTCCCCCTGGAGCTATCACCGTGACAGGAGAGCAAGTGAGCGAGCAAGAGAGACAAGCTGCGGTGTTCTTGTAGCGGGCAGGAGAGCGAGCGCGCGAGAGAAATGAGCCTTCTCCGGCGGTTGTTGGGAGATCGGGCGGGAGGAGCAGTAGCCTGGCCAGGCAGAGTTGCCCCGCTGCAGCACGCAAGAGAATTTGGGACCAACTCCTCTTCCTTCGCGTGGCCGGAGAAGGGTAGTTTCTCTCGCGCACTCACTCTCTTGCTGGCTACAAGGACACCACGGTTTGTCTCTCTTGCTCGCTCACTTGCTCTCCTGCCGGCTACAAAGACAGGGAGGCATGGCGTCAGGACTTTCTCCCCACGGTGTCCTTGTAGCGGGCAGGAGAGTGAGTGAGAGGGAGAAATGAGCCTTCTTTGGCCGCCCGAAAGAAGAGGAGTTGGTCCCGAATTCTTGTGTCTGCTGCAGCGGGGTAGTTCTGCCCAGCCAGGATAATGCTCCTCCTGCCGGAGCTCCCAATGATCGCCAAAGAAGGCTCGTTTCTCTCTTGCGAGGTTGGGGGGGGGAGAGAAGGAGGGGGGGAAGAAAGAGGAAAGGAGGGAGGGAAGAGAAAATACAGGGAAGGGAGCAGTGGAGGGATTCAGCTGGATTTGTTTTTCTTTGTTTTCTCAAGCACGTATTGGTGGTATAAAAAGATATGACAATATTTATATACATGATACCAGTAAGAGAAAAACATTAAGACAGGGGACGGAAAGCAATATGGTGCACTTATGCACATCCCTTACTTACGTCAGAGGCATCCGGAGAGGTCAACAGTGGATAGTGTAGAGTTTCGGAGGTTAGGTGATGATACTACATAGTCAGGTAGTGATTTCTGGTCATCAACTACTCGGTTACTAAAGTCGTATTTCCTGCAGTCAAATTTGGAGCAGTTTGCTTTAAGTTTCTGTGCTCGTGTGTTGTTGTGGTTGAAGATGAAGTAGTCGGTGACAGGAAGGACATTGTACCAGATGATTTTATGGGCTATGCTTAGGTTGTGTTGAAGGTTTAATGGAGTCAATCATGTTGAAGCCGGTTCTCTCTGTTTCGCTAGAACCGTTTAATTTTATGCCCAGTTCGGGAAACCATCTCAATTGCCTGGCCCTGGCCCCTCCTTCTGGCCTCTCTTGCCTGGCCCTACCCTGCCTCACCCTTCCCCTCCTGAGGTTCCCCCCTCCCCGAGAAAACAATCTGTCTCAAGATCTCCTGGATCCCTTTGGCTCAGGCAGTGGGATTCCTCGCCGGTTCCCTCTCTGCGCAAAGCAAAGAGATCCTATAAAGGCTACCGAGCCGAAGATTCTGGGATCTCCTTTTACAATTTTTCCACAAACAGGGTAGCCAGATTCACTCCATGACCGTGATTGAAACAGAACGGTGGTGAGAAATTTCGTAAAGTGGGGCAGAATTCACGTTACAAATATCTCCCCTAACAACAGACATATTGGGTTCAGTTGTGGTCGTAAGTCAAGGACTCCCACTAACTGCTTTTTTCATGCCGTGTCCTGGTGTCTGATCTTTGTCTCCTCCCAGCTCTGAACTCAGCCTAAAGGATCCTCTGATTTCCCTCTTCTCCTGATGGGTCTCCCTCCTTCCTCCCTCCCTCCCTTCCTCCCTCCCTCCCTTCCCCCCTCCCTCCCTTCCTCCCTCCCTCCCTTCCTTCCACCCCCCTCCCTCTCTCCCTCCCTCCCTTCCTTCCGTCCTCCCCTTTTTCCTTCCTCCCTCTTTTCCAGTACCGGTGGGGCAGCAGGAAGGAGGGTGGAAGCTGCAGCTCCCCAGACAATGGGTGAAATATCTCAAATATAGGGTGATTAATTGTGTCACTGAACTTGTTTCTAGCAGTTTCGATGGGGTGAATTACCCCTGTCTCTGGAGCCCCATGCCCGATGTCTCTCCATGGCGATAAAGAATGACACTAGCCATGGAGGTATCGGGAGTTAATCAGCTGGGTCGCAGGAAAATGGTGGCCACCATTAAGGACTGATTCTCGCTGAGAGATTGAGGAGGAGAGAAAGAGCTGAGGTGGAGACAAGAGGATGGGAGGCGATTGGCATGGATAGTGCTGGATGGAGGTGGTCTTGCCTGAGACAACCTGAGACAGCCCAGGCCCACCGGATGGACCCTGGACACTGGGGCACTATTTGGTGGGAGCGCTCAGCGTCGGAGGGTCTGCCAGGTGAAGGGCCTGTATGGAGAGGAGGAGACCCGCGAGAGGAGAGAGGAGGCTGGCGAGGATGTTGAGGCTGTGATGAGGCTGTCCATATGTATATAACTCAATATTTATTTATTTTTTTAAAAAGAAGAGACGTCTAGAGAAGCGGTGGAGGAAAAGTAAATCTGAGTCCAATCGAACACTTGTAAAAGCTCATATCAAGACTTACAAAGTGGTGCTCTAGGCGGCAAGATGCGCATACCATCCCGCCTTGATTGCATCAGCAGAATCTTACCTGGACGCTCTGTTCAGGGTAACTCGCTCCCTTCTCAATCAGGGGGTAGTTGGGGAGCCCTTGCAGAGTAGTGCTGAGGATTTTAATTCATTTTTCACTGATAAAATTGCTTGGATTCGGACGGACCTTGACTCAGATTGGATAGCAGAGTCAGCTGACAATGAGACAGTCGAGGTGACTGGAGCTCGTCGTTGTCCACCTGTTTGGGAAGAGTTTGACTTGGTGACACCTGATGAAGTAGACAAGGCCATTGGAGCTGTGACTTCCGCCACCTGTTTACTGGATCCATGTCCCTCTTGGCTGGTCTCGGCCAGCAGAGAGGTGACACGGAGCTGGGTCCAGGAGATTGTCAATGCTTCTTTGAGGAGGAGGTCCTTTCAGGCTCCCTACAAGGAGGCCCTTGTGCGCCCCCTCCTCAAGAAGCCTTGCCTGGTCCCAGCCATTCTTAACAACTATCGTCCAGTCTCCAACCTTCCCCTCATGGGGAAGATTGTCGAGAAGGTGGTGTCACTCCAGCTCCAATGGTCCTTGGAAGAAGCCAATTATCTAGGCCCTCAACAGTCCGGATTCAGGCCCAGCTACAGCATGGAAACTGCTTTGGTTGCGCTGATGGATGGTCTCTGGCGGGCCTGGGACAGGGGTTCATCCTCTGTCCTGGTGCTTCTTGACCTCTCAGCAGCTTTCAATACCATCGACCATGGTATCCTGCTGCACCAGCTGGAAGGGTTGGGAGTGGGAGGCACTGTTCTGCAGTGGTTCTCCTCCTACCTATCCGGTCGGTCGTAGTCAGTGTTAGTGGGGGGTCAGAGGTCAACCTCTAAGCTTCTCCATTGTGGGGTGCCTCAGGGGTCAGTCCTCTCACCCTTACTTTTTAACATCTATATGAAATCATGGGATGAGATCATCCAATGGCATAGGATGAGGTATCATCAGTTATACATCTCCACCCCATGTCCAGTCAGTGAAGCAGTGGAAGTAATGTGCTGGTGCCTGTAGGCTGTTAGGATCAAGATGGGTGCCAACAGGCTCAAACTGAACCCTGACAAGATGGGGTGGCTGTGGGTTTTGCCTCCCAAGGACAATCCCATCTGTCCATTCATTACCCTAGCGGGGGGGGGGAATCTTTGATCCCCTTGGATAGGGTTTGCACCTTGGGCATCCTCCTCAATCCACAGCTAACATTAGAACACCATCTTTCGGCTGTGGCGAGGAGGGCGTTTGCACAGGTTCACCTGGTGCACCAGTTGCGGCCCTTTTTGGAATGGGAGTAACTCCTCACAGTCACTCATGCCCTCATCACCTCGAGTTTCGACTACTGTAATGCTCTCTACATGGGGCTACCTTTGAAAAGTGTTCGGAAACTTCAGATCATGCAGAATGTGGCCGTGAAGCTATCATAAGGCTTCCTAGATCTGCCCACGTTTTGCCAACACTCCGCAGCCTGCACTGGCTGCCGATCAGTTTCCGGTCACAATTCAAAGTGTTGGTAATGACCTATAAAGCCCTACATGGCATCGGACCAGAATATCTGTGGGACCGCCTTCTGCCGCATGAATCCCAGCGCCAATCAGGTCCCACAGAGTTGGCCTTCTCCAGGTCCTGTCGACTAAATAATTAATTAATTAGAAATAAATTTTTATGCTTTAGAATGGCTCCCCATTGGGAATAGAATCCCTTTGCAAATTCCATTTTCAGGAGATAAGAAAAGCTCTGATGGCTGAGACCCCGGTCAGTCTAAGAGTCACAATGACCACGAGGCCTCCGGTTCTCCCACAAGCAGAAGGAAGAGACTCTGCCCAACACGCAACGGGTGTATTCCCACAACTGAACTTTCCTCCACCACATCAGACAATGTTGGATACTCAGCCATCCCTCCATCTAGGATTCCCCAATTCTGGCATCAGAGAACATCTGGGATCTCAGAATTGGGGGTTCCTAGATTGAGGGTTGGCTGATTGTCCAATGTGATGGAGGAAAGTTCAATTGTGGGCAAACATCCCTTGCATGTTGGTCAAAGCAATAAGGCATTAATATGAGAATATCTACGAGAATATGTTTTTATTTATTTTTATTTATTTATTTATTGGATTTGTATGCCGCCCCTCTCCGTGGACTCATTTACAAGTTTCACTCCCCCAATCAAAAGGTACAAAGGCAGGAATGGAACTCAGGAGTCACCTGTTGGAGGCCAAAGTCCCCCAGGAAGTTTTCATGCCCAAGGGAGGATTAGCACTCAGAGTCAGCTGGTTTTCATGCCTAACAAATCCCTGATGATTGGCTCCAATTCCCCCTTTTGGCTTTTTTTGGAAGGTGGGATTCAAACTCCAGGATTGACACAAATTCCCTCATGTGGCTTTGATTCCCTGCATCATCACTGGGCACAACCTCTCCCTTCCCATAGACCGAAGCTGCCACTGGGGGTCTTTTGGGGGATATCCACATTTGGCCCCTCTCCGCACAGGTCTGCAGGCCACTAAAGCTGACTGCTAGATCTGCAGGTCAGTGGTTCAAATCTCATCACGGCTCAAGGTTGACTCAGCCTTCCATCCTTCCGTGGTGGGTAAAATGAAGTTCTGCCGGGCTCTCTGGTAGAAACCTCCCAAAAATTCACAAATTTCAGACACACACACGTTTGAAAATTCAAAACAATGTCCTTTATCACAAAATTCAAAAGAAACAAAGCAGCGTTTTTGTTTTGCAAAGAGCATTCTTTCCCAAAACAACCTTGTAGGCTGTACAAGTTCCTTAATCAGTCCTTAAGTACTTAGCTAGTAGCTGTGAAGAAACGTCACAGCCCTCCTTCTTCCCGCGAAGTGAAACACACACACACTTTACTGTGCTTTGGTTTCAAAGGCATGAAAAATCCACAAACAACGTTCAGAAACAGCGAGGCACGATCCTGAAGAACTGCGATCAGATAATCTTCCACAACGGCCAAACTAGCATGCTGCTATTTATAGCAGCCGCTCTAATTACTGGAGCCCCACCCAAACCCATAATATTTCCATAATATTGGTCTCTTCAATGCATAAGTCTGCGCCTGCATGGGTCTAACACTTCATCATCCGAATCGACCAAAGATAATGGAGATTGGCTTCCTGGGCTGTGTGCCAAGCCCCCCTCTTCCAAGTCACCCCCACCTTCTTCTTCGTCCGAGTAAACTGCACTCCCTGACTCTGCCAGCAACAAAACAGGCCTAGGACATGTTGATGTTTCCCCTGCCTCCACCTCCACATTCCCTGGGGTCAGAGTCAGCCACAACAAATGAGAACCCAGATTGTGGGGGCAATAGGCTGGCTCTGTTAAAAAAAGTGGTATGGCTAACATGTTGTAAGCCACCCTGAGTCTAAGGAGAAGGGTGGCATAAAAATTGAATGAATGAATGAATGAATGAATGAATGAATGAATGAATGAAGGCAGGCCAGCGGGGCCGGCGGTGGAGGATGGGCAACAGGGGATCCATTCTTGGGCTAGAGGGGTGAATTTCTCTCTCTTCAGGATTGCAGCCATTGGGCGGGGCAGAAACGGCTGGAGGAAGGGGGGCCAAAGAGGAGTGGCAACAATACCACAAAGTTGGAAGCTCTTGGGAGGGGGGGCACAGGAGGGAAGGGAAGGGTCTCTTGGGAGGGAGTAAAGGTGTCAACATCCCTTCTTTTTTATCTGAGTCCAGGGAAGCCTCCAAGAGGACCGGCCCTACCTGGAGCTTTTCATCAGCGGCAGCTTTGAGGTCACTCAATTGCACCGACTTTCTTTGCCCCCCCCCCCAATTATTCCCTTCCCCGGTCTTCCTCCGACCCAGCACTCCCAGGGCGGGGCTCCTTCTCCCCCGCAGCTGCCTGATGAGCAGCCAGTGGAGGGTCAGCCGAACTACAACTCCCCCAGGAGAGAAAACACCCCCTTCTGCCTCTGCCTTTCCTAGCGGCTGTCGCGCTGAGGCCCCTGAAGCTCCATCCTTCTCCCCAAGGCAGGAGAGGTGGGGGCCCCTCCAGGTCCTTCCCCTCCTTCCCATCTCCTCTGTGGTCAGAGCGAGCGTGAACCCTTCCCCAAAGCATGCCCCCCACCCTGTGTTCTGCTGGCTTCTAGTACAAGCCTCCAATGAAAAGGAAAGTGGTTCAAAACAGACACACAAATGCAGTAGAAGTCCAGTAAATGTTTTTTATCTCAACAAAAGAGAAGCAAAACTCCATTTTAGAATTCAAAGGGATTTCTTGTATAAACAAGGCAGTAATGGATTACAGTCCGATAACAAGGCAAGCAATAAATCAGCAAGAAACCAGTACTGTGAAGTTCGGCACAAATACTGTTTGTTCCAGATGTGGCAAAAACTTGCAAGGATTTCTTTTCTCAAACTCCGTGACTCCCAGCAACTAGGATCAGATAATCTCCACACTGCTCAGCCCGCACGCTGCCAATATAACAGCTGCTCTAATTACGTGAGTCCCACCCAACCACAGGTGGATTCTCTATCACCTGTAATATCTCTTCAATTGGTCTCTTCTATGCATAACTCTGCGCATGTGTGGGTCTAGCAATTCCTCATCCAAATCTACTGAAGATAATGGAGATTGGCTTCCTGGGCTGTCTGCCAAGCCCCCCTCTTCCAAGTCACCCTCACCTTCTTCTTCTTCCGAGGAAACTTCACTACCTGATTCTGTCGGCAATAAAACAGGCCTATGACATGTTGATGTTTCCCCTGCATCCACCTCCACATTCCTTGGGGCAGGAGCTGGGCCAGAGCCAACCACAACACCCTGAAAGGAGTCTCCATGCAGGACTCAGCCGCCCCCCTGCTCTCCTCCCCTTATTTAGAGACCCCCGCCCTGTCCGGGGGTCTTTGGGGCTTCATGAGGTCACTAAAAGGAGCCTCTTTCGCTAGGCCAGGTGTGTGGGGGGAGGGGAGGAAATACATGTGTGTGTGTGGGGTCACTTGGATTGGCGAAGGGGTGGGGTGGGTCCTCCATGGGTGGGAGACCTGAGGGGCGATGGCGAGAGAGAGTTTGACTCTGGCCGCAAAGGCCCCCGGTTAGGCCCAGTGGCAGAACCCTCAGCCCTGCCAGGAAGAGATTCCAAAGATATATCAAGTTTAAACATGATGTCAGGTGTTAAGGGAAATGGTGGCAGCACTATATTATTTTTATTATTATTATTATTATTTATTAGATTTGTATGCAGCGGCTTACAGCAATGATAAAAACAATATATAATAACAAATCTAATAGTTAGAATCTAAAATAACAATAATACATTTAAAAAGTCTAAAAAACAAGAAACCCCAATATATAAAAACATACATACAGTCATATCATACACAATTAACTACATAGGCAGGGGGAGATGTTTCAGTTCCCCCACGCTTGATGGCAGAGGTGGGTTTTAAGGAGTTTACGAAAGGCAAGGAGGGTGGGGGCAGTTCTAATCTCTGGAGAGAGCTGATTCCAGAGGGTCGGAGCCACCACAGAGAAGGCTCTTCCCCTGGGTCCCACCAAGTGACATTGTTTAGTTGATGGGACCCGGAGGAGGCCAACTCTGTGGGACCTAACCGGTCGCTGCGATTCGTATATAATGATATAACAGAAAATTTACCTATTGTTTAGATTTAAACATATAGAACTGTATTTTACGATGTAGGTTACATATTATGAATAGTTTCTTTTATTAAAGATACATATATAGAGAGATATGCGCTCAGCATAGAAGTCTTCTTAATACAGAAAGAGAAAACTAATTATAGTTTAGATCAATACAGAAAAGTAAACATATCATTAAAATATCTCTATATAATATATGCTGTCATAAAAATGTTAACTTTTCAATACTTCCACCAGTTATATAATTGTGGTTTAAACCAATTCGAAAAAATGAACTTATCTATAAAATATCTCTATATGATATATTCTGTCTAGTAAATTTAACTATTTAACACTTTATTTGGATATCTTTAAAAATCTTGTTTTGTATTCCACCAGTTGTAAACCTTCTGCCAAATTTTATAAAATTCTGTTTCTACAACTTTGCTATGGTGTTAGGAACTAAATCTGTTCTGGCACCTTGAAACATATTTTTACAAACCAACCAATCAGGCGTTTACAGTGGGGGGTGTCCCTCTGACCTTCCTGCCAATCAGCTTAAAGCTCTGTTGGGAGAATTGGCACTAGACTTATGGTTGGGGGTCACTACAAGATGAGGAACTGTATTAAGGGGTCACGGCATTAGAAAGGCTGAGAACCACTGCTCTATAACCCTTCCCCAAGAATTCCTGAATCTCCACTCCTCGTGTCAATCATCTGGGGTGCCAACTGATACGGGAGAGATTCGTGGAGAAAACAGGAGATATGGAGACTGACAATCTCATAAAGTAAAATAGATTTTATTGCAATGCAAGGCAGATTAGAGAAAATTATCTCACACTTCTGCAAGGGGTATGAGTTACAGACAGGATTTTATACATATCTTTAGTTGGATTTCCTAAGCTGTTTCTTCAGTATTTCCTGTCCTGAGACAGTTTGTGGTTACATGTTTTTCTTGCTACATTTTCTGCAACTTATGCCGACATTATTAAACTTTAAGTGTAAAAGGTTATACATAGTTTATCATGGCTGAACTTTGGTTCATTGTACATAAGCATTTTACTCTCTCACCTTCATTGTGTATTATTGAGTATTGGACAAAATAAATAAATAAATAATAAATAAAAATAGTTCAAAATCGTGACTCTCCTGCTGAAAGCAGGACATCTGGTCACCTCACACAAAGCCTACATCTCAGGCCAAGCCAGTTATTGTTTCCCTTGAGGGCAGCAACTTAACTTTGCATTGTGTTTCTCACCCACAAAGGCTGTTTCTAAGGTGCAGGAAACTTCTTGGAAAGAAAAGAGGAAGAAATCCCCAGGGCTTCCAAAATTATACGGCAGGCATGTAACACCTGCTACGGTTCCTCTGCAGAGCTAAAAGTCAGCCTGTAAACAAGACACAGGACACACTCCCTCCCTATGTGTATGTGGTTTTTTTTTTAACTACACAAAGTTTTGACTGAGCCTGATTGTGTTCTGGGAGAATGGCCAGACTATTGCATCAGCTGTTTTGTGGTGATGCCTTTGGGCATCAACTTTCAAAGTAAAGTAAATTGAATCCCCTCCCTGAAATAACAGAGAGCTATTTCAGATCTGTGACATGCTTGGGCATTAACCGTCCTCCTGGGATTTTCTCATCAGCCACGATGCCAACAAATGTCACCTTTCTTTTTCTTCAGGCACAGGTGCCGTGCATTCCCCCTGAGGCCAATTTCAAGGATGGAGGTGCTAAACATCTCAGTTCTTTGTGGCTTATTTAATCCAGTCTGTGCCCCTATCATTATGAACCCACCTGGGCATTATTTCCCTTTCATTTCCCTCCAGAGAAATGTCCAACAATCTCAGAGTCCAAGAACTAGTTGAAGAATTATAATAAAAGTTTCTGCTCTGCTCTTTGGCTGAATCCTCCAGGGGAGATTTTGGGCAGAGACCAAGGGGTTGTTGGGGGGGGGGAGGCAGCTTCTCTCCTCCCCTTGATCCCAAAGGCCCCAATGGAAACTTTTCCTGCTGGAGAACTCAATTTCAGGCAAAAAGCACCTAAGTGTATAATTGGTGGAATGTTAAAAAAGATTATTAACAATATATAAATGAACTTTAGAAAATTTAAATTTTTTAAATTGAGTAAATAATACAGTATATTGAAATTTTATGGATAAGTTTTTAACATTATAAATTGTTTTCAATTATTTGAATCATAATGAAAATCTTGAAGTAGACGTTATAGTATAGTAGTATATTAAGAAATTTTAAGTGTAAGCTTTTTGTTTAATTAATTGATTCTAATTATTTTAACTATATTGTTAAAATGGAAATATAAAAGTAGATGTTAAGTTACAGTAGTACATTAAGAAATTTTATGGAAAAGTTTTCAGTAGATTCGAATTGATTCCATCCAATTATTTAAATTACAATGTTAAAATGGAAATACCGAAGTAGATGTTATATTATAGTAGTATATCATGAATTATCTTTCTGAATTGATCTAAATCACAATTAGATATTTTTTTTCTGTATTACAAATGCTATGCTTAGTGGAACAATGGTAACTCCTTTAAATGTTAAATGTTGTTTGTCTTGTTTGTCTTAAAGAAAAACCAATAAAAATATTATATATTAAAAATAGCATCTAAGGATAATTTCAGACTTTGGTCACTCCCCCCCTCCCCTTCCTATGAAGATTATGTCTGCTTGGATCCCTTCCCATCAAAGCGTCTCCAGGGCAATTATGAAGGACCAGGCCAAAAGCAGGAACTGTGACTCTAATTTTGTTGCTTGTGGAAACCTGGAACTGTCTGAATGCTTGAATCCAATGATGGCTTCCTGCTCCATTGCCTCTTGGCTCCACTTTCCCCATTGCTCTTATTAAATCATTGAAAGGCCAATTATGACTTCTCAATACACTGTGATACGTTTTAGAAAAGGGAAATAACACACAAAATCTTTTTTTTCTGAAGATAGCTTTGTACATATCACCCCAACCCCAATTTAGATTCCTTGAAACATCTTAAATTAATTAGATTAAATTGCATTCCTGAAAAAAATAATCCCACAAGAGTCAGGTGTTCTGTTTTACTTTTATTGTTAATATTAGATTGTCCTTTGTGCATCATCCTGACACAAAGGAATCCCACTTTTTGCATTGTGTGCTTCATGTCCAGAGAATGAGGTGCTTGTTTTAAGCACCTTTAACTCGCCTCAGTTCACCCCCTGGCTCAGGGTGTCTCAACCGTGGCAACTTCAAGATGGCTGGACTTCAGCTCCCAGAATTCCATAGCCAGCACAGATTGCGGACTGGGGAATTCTGGGAGTTGAAGTTCAACCACCTTAAAGATGCCAAGGCAGAGAAATACTGCTCTACATACAGTGGGTGGACAAAAAACCGGAAACACCTAGAAAAATCATCAAAATATCTTTTAATATGGTGTTGGTCCACCTTTTGCGGCAAATACAGCCTCAATTCTCCGAGGTATTGATTCATAGAAATTGTGAATTGTTTCCAAAGGAATTTTAGCCCATTCTTCAGTTAAAGCACCCTCCAGTTCTTTTAGAGACGATGGGGGTGGAAATTGACTTCTTACTTGAATTTTTAAAATCGACCATAAATGCTCAATAATGTTGTGCCCTTTGAACAATTTGGCCTCTTGGAAAGTCTGAGAGGTCTGCCTTTTCTATTTATTTATTCATTTGTCCAATACATAAATACATAGGAAGAAAGATAGACATGTGATAATATAAAAGTCTGCGGAGAGGGGCGGCATACAAATCTGATTAATAAATAAATAAATAAATAAAAGAGGGTGAAAGTGAACTTAGAGGAGAGGATATATGAAAAGAAGAGAATATATAGGATAGTTGAAAGAAAGGAAAGATGATTGGACGGGGGACGAAAGGCACACCAGTGCACTTATGTACGCCCCTTACTGGCCTCTTAGGAACCTGGAGAGGTCAATCATGGAGCATCTAAGGGAAAAGTGTTGGTGGTTAGGGATTGACACAATTGAGTCCGGTAATGAGTTCCACGCTTCGATAACTCAGTTGTTGAAATCATATTTTTTACAGTCAAGTTTGGAGCGGTTCGTATTAAGTTTGAATCTGTTGTGTGCTCTTGTGTTATTGCGGTTGAAGCTGAAGTACTCATTGACCGGTAGGACATTGCAGCATATGATCTTGTGGGCAATACTCAAATCTAGGTTATAATCAATTTCCTTAAATATCTGTTTTAAAAGAAGGTAGTTTAAAAAACATATCAACTAACAGAATTTTAAAAAAACAATAAAATATGTCAAGTTTTGATTGATTTGAACACGTTCAAACATTATGATGTCAAAAAGTCAAGTGTTTCCATTTTTATGTCCACCCCGTAAAATCCAGCACTACCAAAGTTCTGTGTCTCTCTGTGTGTTTGTTTACGTGCAGGAAACCCATCAATGTTCTTTCTCGATCACCTTCAGCACCTCTAGAAAGAGAAGGTTCAGAAACCATGACTTTTCTTGGATCAAATGAAGGTTAAAGAGCAAAATGGGTTCATAAGCAGAGATTTGAGGCTGCTTTTTCAACCCCTCTGAACGACCCTCAGAACGTTTAGACAGCAATTGAAATTGTGTATTGTGCAGTTAACTTTCATTTACTCCTATGTTTCTTAGGTTTAGCTGGCTGGGGAATTCTGGGAGGTGAAAGTCTGAAAGTCACCAAGTTTTAGAATCATTGGTTTATGCTGATTCAGCCCTCAAAATGACTCTCCGATCTCTCCTAAACTTTCTTCCCTGCTGAATGAAATGTCTTTTTTTTACTGATCTTCCCCCCTTTGTTATACATAGAAACATAGAAGTCTGACGGCAGAAAAAGACCTCATGGTCCATCTAGTCTGCCCTTATACTATTCTCTGTATTTTATCTTAGGATGGATCTATGTTTACCCCAGGCATGTTTAAATTCAGTTACTGTGGATTTATCTACCACGTCTGCTGGAAGTTTGTTCCAAGGATCTACTACTCTTTCAGTAAAATAATATTTTCTCATGTTGCTTTTGATCTTTCCCCCAACTAACTTCAGATTGTGTACCCTTGTTCTTGTGTTCACTTTCCTATTAAAAACACTTCCCTCCTGGACCTTATTTAACCCTTTAATATATTTAAATGTTTCGATCATGTCCCCCCTTTTCCTTCTGTCCTCCAGACTATACAGATTGAGTTCATGAAGTCTTTCCTGATACGTTTTATGCTTAAGACCTTCCACCATTCTTGTAGCCCGTCTTTGGACCCGTTCAATTTTATCAATATCTTTTTGTAGGTGAAGTCTCCAGAACTGAACACAGTATTCCAAATGTGGTCTCACCAGCACTCTATATAGCGGGATCATAATCTGCCTCTTCCTGCTTGTTATACCTCTAGCTATGCAGCCAAGCATCCTACTTGCTTTCCCTACCGCCTGACTGCACTGTTCACCCATTTTGAGACTGTCAGAAATCACTACCCCTAAATCCTTTTCTTCTGAAGTATTTGCTAACACAGAACTAACACAATACTATTTTGAATGATAATAATAACAACAACAGAGTTGGAAATGACCTTGGAGGCAATGTTCGTTCTAATTTTTTTTCGGTGTGGGCAGAGAAAAGTATAACATCTGAGCAGCACATTTTCATGCCTGGGCGTGGATTGGTTAGAAACAAAAGGGAGTCATGTGACCTCAGGACACATAGCAACGGTCATAAATATGAAACAGCAGCCATGTTTTGATCCTGCGATCATCAGGCTGCCGCGAAGGTCCTAAGTGTGAAAAGGGGGCATAAGTCACTTTTTTCAGGGCCGTTGCGACTTTGAACGGTCAGTAAATGAACCATTGTAAGTCAAGGACAACTTGCCTTCCCCCCTAGATGCTTTCTGTGGAACTTCAAAATGGGACTCCTGATCTGCTGATCTGCTTCTAAAAGAGTGCACTGGTCAGACAGATAATCCTCGACTTCTGTTCTGACCCCAATGGAGGCCAACATTTCTATCTCCTCAGTAAGATGGTTATTAAGTGAGTTATGCCTCACTTTACCACCTTTCTTGTCACAGTCATTAAGTGAATCCCTGCAGTTGCTTGTCAGAAGATCCCAAAAGATGTTCACGCAACCCTGGGACATTGCCACCATCATAACTACATTGTCAAGTGTCCAAAGTTTGATCCAAAGAATAAGGAATAAAATGGAAAAGGGGATTAAAAGGGGATACAAAAAAAATCAAAAAAGAAAAGGGTTCAGTTCAAAGTTCTGCTTAGATTAAAGAAATTGGAGTTTGAGAAGTTGATTAAGCTTGGAGTATTGTTTTGTTTGCTCTTTGTTTGCACGCAACAAGTTGTCCTCAACGGTTCCAAATCCACATGGAAGAAGGTAGGCAGGATTCCGTCCTGGGCCCTGTGCTCTTCAACATTTTCATCAATGACCTGGATGAGGGAGTAGAAGGGGAACTAATCAAATTCGCAGATGACACCAAGCTGGCAGGGGTAGCCAACACCCTAGAGGACAGGCTCAAAATACAGAAAGACGTAGTTAGATTAGCACTATGGGCCCACACTAACAACATGAAGTTCAACGTCGACAAGAGCAAAGTCCTTCACCTTGGTAAAAAAAAAAACCAGACACATGTACAGCCTGGGAGAAACCCCACTTAGCAGTAGTGACTGCGAAAGAGATCTTGGAGTCTTGGTGGATAATCAACTAAACATGAGCCAGCAACGTGCAGCAGCGGCCAAAAAAGCCAACACTATCCTAAGCTGCATCAACAGGGGGATACACTCCAAGACCAGGGAAGTATTAATACCACTCTACTACGCCCTGGTGAGACCACATCTGGAGTACTGCATCCAGTTCTGGTCACCACACTTCAAAAGAGACACTGAAACTCTGGAGAAGGTGCAGAAAAGAGCAAACAAAATTATTAGGGGACTTGAAACCAAGACTTACGAAGAGAGATTGCGGGAACTGGGCATGGATAGCCTAAAGAAAAGGAGGGCCAGAGGGGACATGATAGCTGTATACAGGTATATGAAGGGTTGCCATAGAGAGGAGTGGGCCACTCTATTCTCCAGAGCACCAAAGGGTCAGACGAGGAACAACGGCTGGAAGCTGTCCAAGGAGAGATTCAACCCAGAAGTAAGGAAGAACTTCCTGACGGTCAGAGCAATCAACCAGTGGAACAACCTGCCTGCGGAGGTGGTGAACTCCCCAACTCTGGACCATTTCAAGAAGATATTGGACTGCTACTTGGCTGGGGTGCTTTAGGATTCCTGCTCAGGCAGGGAGTTGGACGATGACCTGCATGGTCCCTTTCAACTCTATCTATCTATCTATCTATCTATCTATCTATCTATCTATCTATCTATCTATCTATCTATCTATTTGCTTCTTGACCTCTCAGTGGCTTTCAATACCATCGACCATGGTATCCTTCTGCACCGGCTGGAGGGGTTAGGACTGGGAGGCACTGTTCTCCAGTCGTTCTCCTCCTACCTCTCCGGTCGGTCGCAGTTGCTGTTAGTGGGGGGGTCAGAAGTCGACCTCTAGGTCTCTTCCTTGTGGGGTGCCTCAGGGGTCAGTTCTCTCCCCCCCCTGCTATTTAATATCTATATGAAACCGCTGGGTGAGATCATCCAAGGGCATGGGGTGAGGTATCATCAATATGCCAATGATACTCAGTTATACATCTCCACCCCATGTCCAGTCAACGAAGCAGTGGAAGTGATGTGCCAGTGCCTGGTGGCTGTTGGGGCCGGATGGGGGTCAACAAACTCAAACTCAACCAAGGCAAGACGGAGTGGCTGTGGATCTTGCCTCCCAAGCACAATCCCATCTGTCCGTCCATTACCCTGGGGGGAGAATTATTGACCCCTCAGAGAGCGTCCGCAACTTGGGCGTCCTCCTCGATCCACAGCTCACATTAGAGAAACATCTTTCAGCTGTGATGAGGAGGGCGTTTGCCCAGGTTCGCCTTGTGCACCAGTTGCGGCCCTATTTGGACCGGGAGTCACTGCTCACAGTCACTCATGCCCTCATCACCTCGAAGCTCGACTACTGTAATGCTTTCTACATGGGGCTACCTCTGAAAAGTGTTCGGAAACTTCAGATCGTGCAGAATGCAGCTGCAAGAGCAGTCATGGGCTTCCCCAAATATGCCCATGTTACACCAACACTCCGCAGTCTGCATTGGTTGCCGATCAGTTTCTGGTCACAATTCAAAGTGTTGGTTATGACCTATAAAGCCCTTCATGGTACCGGACCAGATTATCTCAGGGACCGCCTTCTGCACGAATCCCAGCAACCAATTAGGTCCCACAGAGTGGGTCTTCTCCAGGTCCCGTCAACTAAACAATGTCGTTTGGCGGGACCCAGGGGAAGAGCTTTCTCTGTGGTGGCCCCGGCCCTCTGGAACCAACTCCCCCCAGAGATTAGAATTGCCTCCACCCTCCTTGCCTTTTGTAAGCTGCTTAAAACACACCTCTGCCGTCAGGTATGGGGGAATTAAGATTTCTTCTCCCCCTAGGCCTTTACAATTCATGATATGTCTGTAGGTATGTTTGGTTTTATAATAAGGGTTATTAACTGTTTTAGTTTTAGTATTGGATTATTATTATATGCTGTTTTGTTGCTGTTGTTCGCCGCCCCAAGTCTGCGGAGAGGGGCGGCATACAAATCCAATAAGTAAAAATAAATAAATTAAATAATTTACCCCCGCACATACAAAAAAAGTCCTTCCTTCTTCTGTCCCTCCATTCATTTCATTCTTCCTTCCTACTTCCCTCCTTCCTCTCCACTTCTCCCTTTTCCTCCCTCTTTCCCTTTTCTTTCTTTCACTCCACTTCTCTCTCTCTCTCTTTTCCCTCTTTTTCTTTCCCTCCAGGTCTCTCTCATTTCTGTGTACTTCTCCCTCCCCCCTTCTCTCTCTCATTTGTTTCTCCTCACTTTTTGCTCTCATTTCTTATTTTTTATTATTTCTCTCACCTTCCTTTCTGTTTTTCTCTCACTTTGATCTCCCTTTTTCTTTCTCTTGTGCTACAGGATTGGGGTGGGGGGGCTGATGGAGACCAGCCTCCTTGCGCCGATCAAGGCCGCACTGCAGGCTTTCTAAAGCATCTGGATACACAGAGTGCCTACGGACGCCCTTCCGCTTCCCCTCAGCTGTTTGCGTGCCCTGTATCACTTGCCTGACAGAGGTCGTTTCTCATGGGGTCCATGCCAGCAGCACCCCCATTTGGGATGCCTGTGGTGACTAGCCACCCCCATCCAAACTGGGGATGGTGCCGGCAGGGACCCTGCAAGTAACTCCCTCTGCCGGGCAAGTGAGACGGGGCACGCGAACTTCTGAGGTCGCAGAGGAAGCGGGTGCGTGCGACGACAGCCCCAGACAGAGCTGGAGAAGCCAGGGGTTTCTCCCCCACCGACAGCTTGGGAGGGGCGGATCAGCTGTCGGGCAGGGAGAAGTGGCGCCGGCTCCATTGCAAGGGGTTGGAAAATGCTGCGCCGTCTTTGGGATTTGCCTGCACCCCAGCGCGCTGTGCAAGTTAGAGGGAACATTTTTTCTGATTGTTATTTTTCCACCAAAAAGATTTCAAATAGATTTTCAGTTGAACTGAGTAGCTTACTTGTTGTATTAAAGGTGGGAGAAAAGTTACTTATTTTGGTTTGATTTCTTTGAATTTGCATCTCAGAAACATCTCTGCATACTTTCTATGTCCACCATGAAGGTCTTCCTTGACTTGCAACCACAGTGGAGCTCAAATTATCTCTGTTATTAAGCAAATTTTGCCCCATTGTACGACCTATCCTGCCACTGTTGTTGACTGAATCACTGCGATTGTGGAGTGGCTCACACGGGATGTGAAGTGAACCTGACTTCCCCATTGACGTTGCTTGTCAGGAAGTCCCAAAAGGGGATCACATGACTCCCAGACACTGTGACCGTCACAAATGTGAGTCAGTCACAAAGCATCAGAAGGTCAATCACATGACCCTGGGGATGCTGCAAGGGTCATAAGGGTGGACAGTGGTCCTGAGTCTCTTCTTTCTACAGGGCTGCCTGTATTGATGCCCTCAAGGCACCTCTAGATGGAAAGGCCTTTTCCTCAAAGGGGCCACAAAAGGCCCAAAGCCCTTCAAGATGCTTCCCAGAGGGAGGGCGAGAGACGGAGGCAGGAGAGGGGAAAGGGTTCCCTTCTCCCCAATCTGTGGCCATCCTCGGACCCCAAACAGACACCACAGGCAGAAATAGTGAGATTGTATTGAGACACATTTCTTTAAGACATTTTCATTAGGGGGAATGTAGTGAAATTGCACTCTGGCTCATGTAGTTCTACATGTCACCACATCTGCCCATTCCTATATTTATTTATCTTCAAGCAAACAGGTTCAAAAGGCTCTGGTGAGAATGGGCCTTTAAAAAAAATCACCACATGGGTCTTTGCCAGCTTTAGCTGTCCTAATCACTGCCTGATGAGGCCAGTTAGGATTTAAAAGCCAGAGCCCAGGCTGCCCCCTACAGGCAGTGAGAAGGACAGCTAAAGCATGGAAAGGCCCAGGGGAGGAAGTTCCCTTAGTGTTGACTGTGGAATTCTGGGAGTTGAAGTCCACTCATTTTCAGGTTGCTAAGGTAGCCAGGTTTTTTTCTAACTTCTCTCTGGGTTTTTTCCCCTTGTTTGTCTGTTTGTGTGTGTTTGTGTGATAGAGAGAAAGTTTTTTTTTAACTCTGCAAAGTTCTGGCAACTATTTTTCCACTAAAGTTGCATCAGCCCTTTTGTTTCAAAATAAAGTTTTCAAAATATAGTTAAATCCATGTTGGCTTTAACTCAGCAGGCAGCTATTTCAGACGGGTGAGATGCTCTGGCATTAACTGGCCCCTGGGATTTTGTCTCGGTGTTCACTAAAGTTCACTAAAGTTGCCTCAGCCCTTTTGTGTGTGTGTATGTGAGAGACAGAAAGGTTTTTTTTAACTCTGCAAAGTTCTGGTAACTAGTGTTTCATTAAAGTTGCATCATCCCTTTTGTGTGAAGCCCGTGAGCTTTAATGTTCACAATAAAGTTAAATACATGTTGGCTTTAACTCAGCAGGCAGCTATTTCAGATCTGTGAGATGCTCTGGCATTAACTGGCCCCTGGGATTTTGTCTCTGTGCCCACAAATGTCAGATTTATTTGTTTCTTCAGCCACAGTTGCCATGTATTCCCTCCAGGGTCAGTTTCCAGCATGGAGCTCCCAAACCTCTCAATTCGAGATGATCGATTTAATTCCATCTCTGCCCCTGCCATTAGGTGCCATAGGGGGATTATTTCCCTTTCATTCCTCTCCAGAGAACCCCCCAAAGTTGAATCATCCAGGGATCTCTCCTGAGTGGGAGAATTATTACTATCAATGTTTCAGCTCTGCTCTTGGGCTGAATCCTCCAGGGGAGACTTTGGGCAGAGAAATAGGGAGTTTGGAGACAGGCAGAGTCTCTTGCATGTACATCTCTCTCCTTTCCAGGTGAAGCTGTGTTTCAATCAGGAAATCAACTGGATCATATCCCCCGTTTTGAAAATCCCCTGAATTCTTCTGTAGGAACAGGAAAGAGATTGATTGAGTCACCCCATGGATGATGGACCTCCTGCTTCTGGTTGTGGTGCTGCTTGTGTCCCATCCAGTCTCTGGGAAGCTGAGAAGGAAATGCCCGCTGAGTTTGGAGCACCAGGATGGAAAACAACCACTGAGTTTGTACAGCTCAGGAGACCATCTCATTGGCATAGTCCTCTCTGCAGATGTAATATTGCCTACAAAGTTGATTTTCAACATGGCTCCTTCTCTTCCTGATCAGTAAGTCATTCAGGGTGATGGAGTTTCACTCTCTCTGTTCTAACACTCTCCTTATTTTATGTTTTCTCCTCATTTATTCCTATATTCTGAATATGTCTAATTTCTTGAATTATTTTGATTTCCACGGCTTCTCGTTTTTGTTTGATTTTGGGAAAGAGACTCAAAAAGGCGTCTGAGAAAAAGCTGATAGGCTGCAGATTATTTTCCTCTCTCTGTTCAATCCTTAATTTATCATTTGAGTAATGAATTTTATTTAAAGTAATTGGGGAATCAGTTGTAGTTGCCGTACCTCAGTCGATTTCCATATTTGTGTAACTGATCATTGCTTTTGGTTCACTAGACATGTGGAAGATTATATACTGCTCAAAAAAATAAAGAGAACACTTAAACAACAGAATATAACTCCAAGTGAATCAAACTTCTGTGAAATCAAACTGTCCACTTAGGAAGCAACAATGATTGTGTTGCTTTTCACATGCTGTTGTCAGCACATGCAACTTTATTCAGGACAAAGTACTCAAAGTATTTCATTCATTCAGATCTAGGATGTGTTCTTTGAGTGTTCCCTTTATTCATTTGAGTAGTATATATTAAAAGATGTATTTGTTGTTGATGCTGATTATAATAACATATTTTTTACAATAGGGATATTTATGGTGTTTTAATTGGCTTACAATTTATTTTCAACATTCAACTGATCAACAAGAATTCCCAGTTTATGCACAACCTCACACTTGGCTACAATATCCATGACAACTATAGGAGCACTTTCCACACTTCAGATGCCTTGATGGACATTCTCTCCACTGGAGAAGCCAATGTCCCCAACTACTGCTGTGGAAAGAAGGACAACAATCTGGCTCTTCTTGATGCAGCTCGCAATGAAATCTCCATGCAGATGTCAACATTAGGAGGCATCCACAAAGTCCCACAGGTTTGTTTGTGCTTTTCTCCATCTGGTAAAAGTAAGTGGTGGGTGATGGTAGATGAGCAATAGATGCAATCATCTTTTCTGCATGGAATTCAGGAACTGATTTCCTCCATATTAGCAAAAATGTCAATGTTCTACCCCATTATGTTCATGTTGAGATTATTCATAAAAGGTCTGAGATGCAAGCAATACCTTCCCTGGAGAAGACATTCTACCAACTAGTTAATTGATCCAAAAATATCTCTACTTGTTGGGGCCCCTATTGGCATCTTCATTTTAGAAGACAAGACCTGCCCTATCCGCTCGGATTGAAGTTGGCAATAGTCGCATTTTATGTAACTAAAATATGGAATATAAAGGACTCTAGCAATTATGGACCAAATGGACTAGCAGATATTGTGGCTAAAATTTATGCCATGATCCTCTTAGTTAAACTTGAGAAAAAGGCATTCCTTGAAGAAGAACCAGAAGGTTTTAAGTAGAGTTAAAAGCTATGTAGATTTTAGAAGAAACAATGCATAGAAACATAGAAACATAGAAGTCTGACGGCAGAAAAAGACCCCATGGTCCATCTAGTCTGCCCTTATACTATTTTCTGTATTTTATCTTAGGATGGATATATGTTTATCCCAGGCATGTTTAAATTCAGTTACTGTGGTTTTATCTACCACATCTGCTGGAAGTTTGTTCCAAGGATCTACTACTCTTTCAGTAAAATAATATTTTCTCATGTTGCTTTTGATCTTTCCCCCAACTAACCTCAGATTGTGTCCCCTTGTTCTTGTGTTCACTTTCCTATTAAAAACACTTCCCTCCTGGACCTTATTTAACCCTTTAATATATTTAAATGTTTCGATCATGTCCCCCCTTTTCCTTCTGTCCTCCAGACTATACAGATTGAGTTCATTAAGTCTTTCCTGATACGTTTTATACTTAAGACCTTCCACCATTCTTGTAGCCCGTCTTTGGACCCGTTCAATTTTGTCAATATCTTTTTGTAGGTGAGGTCTCCAGAACTGAACACAGTATTCCAAATGTGGTCTCACCAGCATTCTATATAGCGGGATCATAATCTCCCTCTTCCTGCTTGTTATACCTCTAGCTATGCAGCCAAGCATCCTACTTGCTTTCCCTACTGCCTGACTGCACTGTTCACCCATTTTGAGACTGTCAGAAATCACTACGCCTAAATCCTTTTCTTTTGAAGTATTTGCTAACACAGAACTGCCAATACAATAGTCAGATTGAGGATTCCTTTTCCCCAAGTGCATTATTTTACATTTGGAAACATTAAACTGCAGTTTCCATTGCTTTGACCATTTATCTAGTAAAGCTAAATCATTTACCATATTGCCGACGCCTCCAGGAATATCAACCCTATTGCACACTTTAGAGTCATCGGCAAATAGGCAAACCTTCCCTACCAGACCTTCCCCTATGTCACTCACAAACATATTAAAAAGAATAGGAACCAGAACAGACCCTTGTGGCACACCGCTTGTAACCTGACTCTGCTCAGAATACTCGCCATTCACAACAACCCTCTGGTGTCTATGCTTCAGCCAGCTGCAAATCCATTGAACTATCCAGGGATTAAGTCCAATCTTCACTAATTTATCTATCAGCTCTTTATGTGGAACCGTATCAAAGGCTTTGCTGAAGTCCAGGTAGGCAATATCCACGGCACCACCTTCATCCAACACCTTTGTGACATAGTCAAAGAAATCAATGAGATTAGTCTGACATGATTTGCCTTCACTAAAGCCATGCTGATTTGGGTCCAATAATTTATTGTTTTTTAGGTGCTGATTTATCCTCTTTTTCAGTAGAGTCTCCATCATTTTAACGACAACTGATGTCAAGCTAACTGGCCTGTAGTTACCAGCTTCTTCTCTACTGCCCTTCTTGTGGATAGGCACAACACTTGCCATTCTCCAATCCTCAGGAACATCTCCTGTTAACAAGGATTGGTTAAACAAATCAGTCAGGGGGGTAGCAATGACAGATCTGAGTTCTTTAAGAACTCTGGGGTGGATGCCATCTGGACCCATTGCCTTATTTATCTTTAATCGTTCAAGTTCTTCTAAGACATCGGCTTCTAAGATCACTGGAGCTGAATCCGTACAGTTGGAGGCAATGCTATATCCCTCTATAGTATTATTTTGTAAGGTGTCTTTTGAGAAAACTGAACAGAAGTAGCTATTGAAATGGTCAGCGATCTCCTTATTCCCATTAATGCATGTATTTTTCCCGGTACTAAGCTTCGTGATGCCGCAGTTTTTCTTCTTCTTATCACTAATATATCTGAAGAAGGTTTTATCCCCCTTCTTTAGAGATTTGGCAATTTCTTCCTCTTTTGAGGCTTTAGCAGCATATATTATCTGTTTCGCCTCCTTCTGTCTCATTTTATACACCTCCCTATCAGCTATACTTCCAGACTCTTTATACCTCCTATAGGCAGCCTTTTTTTCATTGACTATAGTCCTTACATCATTGCTAAACCATAGCGGTTTCTTCTTCCCTTTACCTTTAGTTATTTGTCTTACATACAGTCCAGTGGCTTTTAAGATGGCCTTTTTAAATACAGTCCACTGGGTGCTCGCTCCTGCCATTTTATCCCTCCCCTTTAATTCATTATCTAAATATTCCCCCATTGCATTAAAATTTGTTTTTCTGAAATCCAATACTTTGGTTGCATTATAGGATTGCTCACAATGAGTTTTTACATCAAACCACAAACATAGATGGTCACTGCAACCTAAATTTTCTCCTACCTTGACATCTGAAACCCAATTCCCATTCGTAAAAACTAAATCTAGAATATTCTCCCCTCTAGTTGGTGTCTTAACCAGCTGTGCCAGAGCTGCTCCTGTAAAGGCCTCTACTATATTCTTACTTTTGCATGTAAGGGCACTGGGGATATTCCAGTCAACATCAGGCATGTTGAAATCACCCATAACCACAATATCTCCCTTTACTGCCATTTGGGTAATTTCATCCACCATCTTGTTGTCATATTCCTCAGATTGCCCTGGAGGCCTATAGATCACCCCAATTCTAATGACAGAACCATCTTTATTTTGCATGCAAATCCAGAGGGTCTCTAGATCTTGACATGTATTTTGAATTAGTGTTGTTTTTAGAGTTTCTTTAACATAAATGGCTACTCCACCTCCCCTTCTCTCTATTCTATCCTTCCTATACAGTGTATATCCTGGTATGGATATTTCCCATTCATTAGAATCCTTAAACCATGTCTCAGTTATGGCAACCAGGTCCAAATTATCTCTAGATATTATGGCCATTAATTCACAGAGCTTGTTGCTCAAGCTTCGAGCATTCGTGCACATTACACGAAGAACATTATTTTCATTATTAGTTTGCCCCTTATCATCAACAACTACATCTATTTTATTTGCAGCTCCCTTATCATAAGCTTCCAAAAACTGCTTTATCCTCATTGGTCGGGGACAGAAATCACCCACATCAGTTACATCTCTGTCCCCTTTACCTAGTTTAAATGCCTGTCCAAAAAAGTTCTGAATTCCTCACCGAGTACCTGGGTACCTCTGTATGATGGATGCAAACCATCCCTCTTAAACAACTCCCTATTAGACCACCTACTGACATCATGACTTACATAGCCAAAACCTTCAGCTTTACACCACTGCTTTAACCACACATTAAACTCTATGATACACGTTGTTTTATCCTCTTGGCCACAAACCGGTAACACCTCTGAGAAAGTCACTGAATCTGCTATTTTACCCAGCTCCACACTTAGACATTGAAAATCTCTTTTTACTACATTGACATTTCTCTGGGACAAATCATTTGTGCCAAGATGCACCACCACATCAATGTTATTGCCTTTACTCACAGCCTTGACAATGTTTGTAATCCTCCTCCTGTCCCTGCTGGCAGTGGCCCCTGGGAGACACCTCAGCACCTTCACCACGTCCTTACTCTGTCCCAAATCAACACCTCTAACAGTCGAATCACCCACAAGAAAATGTGTCCTCTTTATATTTCTACTAACTGCACTTGATGGTTTGGTGACATTTACAACAACTTCCCCTTTGAATATCCCCTCATTCTCTGCCTGAGTGGCCTTGCTAATATCTCCAACATCCTTACTATTTAAATCCGCAAGAACAGTATAGGAATTCGATAAAGAGAGACCATGCATAAGTTAATGATCATCTATTGGCTCAAATTGGTCGTGAAATATCTAATCTATATCAGTGAGGTGAAGCAAGGTTAACAGGCTTTCTAGATGTTACTGCAGCATTTGACTGAATGAACAGAGAAATAGGATGGAGACCCTGTGGAGCTCCATGGTTCAACGAGGAGCTCCGGGAGTTGAAACGCCAGAAGAGACATCTAGAGAAGCGATGGAGGAAGAGTAAGTCCGAATCCGACTGTACACTTGTAAGAGCTCACATTAAGAGTTATAAAGTGGCGCTCAAGGTGGCAAGATGCGCGTATCATGCCACCTCGATTGCATCAGTGGAATCCCACTGAGTTATCATTCTACAAATTGGCATACCTGGTCACATTTAGTTGGGACAATGGAACTCATGACCCCTTTACCATATATCACATCAAAGAAACAGGAGTTTCCTAAAACAATTAGCATTTCAAGGAGATATGGGAACAGCTTACCACATGCTCTTTTTTATAATTAAATTCTGTACTTGGTGATTTTAATTCCATATCTATCAGATTCCATATTCCAATTAGATTGGTCCTCACAAAAGAGGGGTGGGAGAGAAAACTAGGTAGAATTATCTTAGCAAAGGACAGAAGTGAAGGCTGGTTGCTGTCTGGGGCCCTTTTATGACCTGCTCGTCATGATTATCTGTGGAATTTTTATGACGCCTCGAGGCAGATGCAAAGGGAACAAGCGGTTATGACAAACAAACTGGAGGGCATCTAGTCCAACCCCCTTCTCAAGCAGGTGACCCTTACAGAATTGGATGGGACCTTAAGGAGGTCATCTAGAATCATAGAGATCATCTAGTCCAACCCCCTTCTCAATCAGATTTCTACAGAATCAGAGAGATGGAAGGGACCACAGAGGTCTTCTAGTCCAACCCCCTTCTCAATCAGATTTCTACAGAATCAGAGAGATGGAAGGGACCACAGAGGTCTTCTAGTCCAACCCCCTTCTCAAGTCGGTGACATCTACAGATTCCCAAACAAATTAACAAGTGTTGGAAGAGACCCTGGAGAGAGAGAGAGAGAGAAATGCAAAGGGAGATTGAGAGAGGACCATGTAACAGTGTGTTCCCCCAGCCAATTTAGCAGGTCAGACTTTGTCAAATGTGTATGGGTGGAAGAACAGGATGGGATTGGATGACCACTAAGGTCCCTTCCAACTCTTGTTAAATGTGTAAGGGTGGAAGGTGGGGATGGCCCCCTAGCCCCACTTCTGGGGCCTCCGGGTTTTTGCCTCTCTTGACACTTTGTTTTGTCATAGGTGCTCCACGCATTGTAAAAATTCTAAAGATTAACATGAGAAGCAGGTCATAAAGGGGCCCTAGACAGTAACCAGTAACTTCACATCTGTCCTTTGCTAAGAGAATGCTACCTAGCTCTCTCTCCCACCCCTCTTTTGAGAGGACTGCTTTGATTGGCTTCCCAAATTAGCTTTTAAAGGATTAGCTTATTGTGAAGCAGGGAGTTCCACCAGCCAATTTAGCAGCCCATGAATTTGACTGGAAGACCAGTTCTCCTGCTTGCGAATAGGGTTGGACTGGATAGTCTCTGAGGTCTCTTCCCTCTCTATCATTCTGTTTCATTCTGCTGCTTGAGCTGGGGATCAGACTAGATGGCCTCTGAGGTCCCCTCCATTCTCCTGAATGAGAAGGGGGGTCAGCTTAGATGGCCACTGAGGTCCCTTCCCTCTCTACCATTCTGTAAGTCTCCTGAATGAGAAGGGGGTCAGACTAGATGGCCACTGCGGTCCCCTCCATTCTCCTGCTTGAGCTGGGGGTCAGACTACATGGCCACTTAGGTCCCTTCCCTCTCTATCATTCTGTAAGTATCCTGAATGAGAAGGGGGGTCAGACTAGATGGCAACTTTGGTCCCTTCCCTCTCTATCATTCTGTAAGTCTCCTGAATGAGAAGGGGGGTCAGACTAGATGGCCACTTTGGTCCCTTCCCTCTCTATCATTCTGTAAGTCTCCTGAAGGAGAATGGGGGTCAAACTAGATGGCCACTGAGGGCCCTTCCCTCTCTATCATTCTGTACGTCTCCTGAATGAGAAGGGGGTCAGACTAGATGGCCACTGCGGTCCCCTCCATTCTCCTGCTTGAGCTGGGGGTCAGACTACATGGCCACTTAGGTCCCTTCCCTCTCTATCATTCTGTAAGTCTCCTGAATGAGAAGGGGGGTCAGACTAGATGGCCACTTTGGTCCCTTCCCTCTCTATCATTCTGTAAGTCTCCTGAATGAGAAGGGGGGTCAGACTAGATGGCCACTTTGGTCCCTTCCCTCTCTATCATTCTGTAAGTCTCCTGAAGGAGAATGGGGGTCAAACTAGATGGCCACTGAGGGCCCTTCCCTCTCTATCATTCTGTACGTCTCCTGAATGAGAGGGGGGTCAGCCTAGATGGCCACTGAGGTCCCCTACATTCTCCTACTTGAGCTGGGAGTCAGACTAGATGGCCACTGAGGTCCCTTCCCTCTCTATCATTCTGTAAGTCTCCTGAAGGAGAAGGGGGTCAGATAGATGCCCACTGAGGTCCCTTCCCTCTCTATCATTCTGTAAGTCTCCTGAATGAGAAGGGGGGTCAGATAGATGCCCACTGAGGTCCCTTCCCTCTCTATCATTCTGTAAGTCTCCTGAATGAGAAGGGGGTCAGACTAGATGGCCACTGAGGTCCCTTCCCTCTCTATCATTCTGTAAGTCTCCTGAATGAGAAGGGGGGTCAGACTAGATGGCCACTGAGGTCCCTTCCCTCTCTATCATTCTGTAAGTCTCCTGAATGAGAAGGGGGGGTCAGGCTAGATGGCCACTGAGGTCCCTTCCCTCTCTATCATTCTGTAAGTCTCCTGAATGAGAAGGGGGGTCAGGCTAGATGGCCACTGAGGTCCCTTCCCTCTCTATCATTCTGTAAGTCTCCTGAATGAGAAGGGGGTCAGACTAGATGGCCACTGAGGTCCCTTCCCTCTCTATCATTCTGTAAGTCCCCTGAATGAGAAGGGGGGGGTCAGGCTAGATGGCCACTGAGGTCCCTTCCCTCTCTATCATTCTGTAAGTCTCCTGAATGAGCCGGGGGGGTCAGACTAGATGGCCACTAAGGTCCCTTCCCTCGGGGTCAGATAGATGTCCACCGAGGTCCCTTCCATCTCTATCATTCAACTGGTGTGTGTGTGTATGAAAGAGCAAACTGTCCCATTCTTTCCTTCCCAAAGTAGCATTTTGCAAGAACCGTTCTGATTGGATGGTGGCGAAGTGTCCCATGTGGCCAAAAGACTGTGGCTGAAGGTGGATTTTTGTGGCCAAAGGGGTAAAAGGACTCCAGCTGCTGCCCTCACAGTTGTGTTGGGAATTTATAGAATTTCTCCTATGTCTAAATTCAGAAAATATGGATATCGGCATAAATTCTAGTCTACGAAAATTGACAGACTCCGAAAACAGACAAAAGTTCAATTAAAGAGAAATATTGTATCATAAAACTGACAAATTGTATTAGTAACTGAGGTCTGCCTGTTTCTTGTATAACTGGAGAAGAAGCTAAAAAAAAGTCCTCCAGAAAAAATCTAGGATACAGAAACAGAAAAAGATGCACCAATCCTCAAAAATTATAATAGGCCCTTTATTGGAACATAATACTTTAGTCAGCATTTCAATATGTTAATCTAATGGTGGTAAATTGTAAATGTGGTACAATAACATTATTCACAATGTGTATAGTTTTTAAAATTTATTCCTTTTCATTTTTGTCTGTGTGTGTGACTGTTAGCATATGGGGTTTTTTAAATATTTAAATATTTTAAATTTGTCTGATTGCTTATGATTTGTTTTTTACATGTTGTGAGCCGCCCCGAGTCTTCGGAGAGGGGCGGCATACAAATCTAAGTAATAAATAAATAAATAAATAAATAAATAAATTTTTATTATACAATCTTGCTAATATTCTGTCTTTAATATTTCAAACAATGTCTAACTCGAAATTGTTCTAATACATTCATGAGAAGCAGGTTGGCTTTATTAAAATCTAATATATTGAATTTGATCTGACCCCAAATATGACACAGCATTTTCATTGTTTTTTCAGATCAGTTATTTAAGTGCTTCAGAGGCTCTGAGTGATAAAAGCAAATTCCCCTTTTTCCACCAGACGGAACAGAAAGAAGGGATCCAGTACCCAGCCATTGTCCAACTGCTCCTCCATTTCAGATGGACCCTGATTGGCCTCTTTGCTTCAGACACAGAGAAGGGAGAGAATTTCATGAGGACTTTCCCTCCTGTGCTTGTCAGGAATGGAATTTGTGTGGTTCTATCACAACAATTCTCAACAACAGGATATACAGTCTATCTCCGGGATGCCCTCTCTAAGTGGACACAAGTCAATGTCTATGTTCACTTCATGGAACATGATCACCTTTGGGGCAGAATTCTTCCTTTCCATTTAACATTTCTGCGCTTGCCGGGACTCATTGAAGAGAAAGTCTGGATCCTCACAAATTTTGGAGCATATACAATAGACAAGCGCAGACTTCTCAAATACATCCACAGTATTGTGAACTTTGGTTATCTGCTCAAAAGAAGGCCAAAAGATGAAGCCTTTGAACCCCATTTCTTTCTGGAAGGAAACTTTCAAGATCTTTATCTTCTCTGTTCTCTTTCAAAAAACGTCTTTTCTGTCAAAGGCCGCAGGAGATGCACCCAGAAAGCACCACTGGAGACGCAGAAGAAAAGGAACAGAATACGTATCCCAAATGACTATGACTATTACAGCCTCATGAAGACTCTGGCCCATGTCTTGAATGCCGCCTATTCCCCCAGATCAAGGAGGAGAAGGACGGAGGGAGAAAAGAGGTCGGGGTCTCCAAGGCTGCAGCCGTGGCAGGTAGGGGGTCCTGGTAGGGATCCATGGATCTCAGATCCTTTGGAGGAGGGATCCCGAGGAGAAGTAGGGGAACCACCTCAACAGATCTGCCCAATTTAATTACTCAGGGAATAATGGTTCCAAAGCAGTGTGTGTGTGTGTGTGTGTGTGTTTCCCAAGTATTTTACTACCACTCTGTGGGTGTGGCTTATTTTGTGACTGTGGCTTGATGGTCATGTGATTGGGTGGGAGGGGCTTACTAGCCATGTGACCAGGTGGGGGTGGCTTCATGCTCATGTGATTCAGCAGGTGATGCTTGGTGGTCATGTCATGGAACAATTAAAAATAATAGGATTTTTCTCTTTCTTTCTTTCTTTCTTTTTCTTTCTTTCTTGTCTATTTCTTCCTTGTTTCCTTCCTTCCTTCCTTTCTTCCTCCTTCCTTCCTTTCTCTCTCTTTCTCTTTTCCTCTTTCTTACTTTCCCTCCCTCCCACCCACCCACCCATCCAACTTCCTCCATCCTCCTTCCTTCCTTCCTTCCTGTCATTCCTTGCTTGCTGCAAGGAGGCAAATTTCTGGGAGGCAGATTTTTTTCCATTGTTTTCCTCCACAAAAAAGGTAGCTGCATCTGATAATCCAGCGCGTCTTATACTCTGGGGAAATATTATTATTATTATTATTATTATTATTATTATTATTATTATTATTTATTAGATTTGTATGGCTGCCTTTGCCTCCTTTCCAAGAACATCTCCCTGCTGATTCATATTCTGTTTCCAGTTAACTACGATTTTGAGGTCATTTTCACAAACATGCATATCAAGTTTGGTGTCCGTCATCTTTCTTCCAGTCCACCATTAATGTTCTTATATGAGACTCTATTGTTAGTCAAGTCCTATGCGCTAAAAAAAAACCTAGATGATTTTTCTACTGCTTTTTACTCCTGCACCCTTCTCTCTATGAAAATCATGCATATTTTTTCTGCAAACTTGATATTCCACTTGATATTAAATTTTCTTATTTAAAAAGGTAAAAAAAAAGCTTTGAAAAATTGAACTATTACAAAGACAAAACAAAAGTAGATGAACCTTATTTTTAAAAAGTGTATATTTAAAAACAGACAAACCCACATACATATACTGTATATTGTCCCCAAGTTGAATACTATAACGGGGGTCCTCAAACATAGGTGGGCGATTCACAGTCCTTCAGATGGCTGGGGGGGGCGGGACCAGGTGGATGGTCATGTGACTGGGTGGGTGTGGCAAATATAACAGTCCAATTTTTTTCTCTTTCTCCTTCCTGAGCTGTACTTGCTCACCACGAGGAATCTATTTACTTAATAAGACCGCCCTCCCAACAAGGAATATTATTATTATTAATAATAATAATAATAATAATAATAATAATAATAATAATAATACCCACCCCCAAAGGGAAAAAGAGCCCAAACTTCTTTGCCACTTGCCTAATTTCATTACAACAGCAGCTTCAGGCTCCTCAAAATAGGCCATTAAAAAAAGAATGAAAGAAACAGGATTTCCTTCAAAATAACTCCTGATCACAGAGCACAGAAGTCATGAGAGGTTGAGAGAAGCTGTCAATCAAGGCCCCCTTCTTCTCTCTAGGGGTCCACGTGGGTCCTTCCTCGTCGGTTCCAGCCAATGAATGGCCGCATTCAGTGTATAAGATGCACCAACGTTTCCACCCACTTTTTGGGGGGAGAAGAAGTGTGTCTTATACTCCAAAAATATGGAATTTAGGAAGTGTAATGGTATCTGAGAATGACTTTAGGGCTGAGGAGAAGAGAGGCTGCCTAGGGAAGGATCAGATCAGAGGGGAGAATCCTGCAGCTGCATAATGGGAGAGAAAGAAACTCAGAAAGGATCCTGGCTAACTTTTCAGGCTGAGAAAAGAGTTGGTGGGAGATTTGTTCTTTCAGATTTGCAACATTTGGTTAATGTTGCATTAACATCAAGTAGAATTAGCATATTTGAAGGTGTTTTCCATCAAGATGACCAGGGAGAAGATTAGCCTGACACCTTTCTTCTTGATAAACCCCCATGCTTTCTGGGAATCTACCTGTGGTTTCTAAAGAGTTTATGAATCACTCCCCCCTATCCATTCATTTTATTTCTCATCTGTTCTACAATGTTCCCTATAATTGACCAATTGTGTCAATTATATTTTCTCTATCTTTTGTCAGTATATGAGTGACAATTTTTTCTCAAACTTTTTCATTCATTTTTGAAGATAATGGCAGTATTATTTAACCATATTTGGAGATTAGACAATTGTAGAAGAAAGATTCAATGTGGGATAAGAAACAATTATTTCTCTATTTCAAATTCCTGGATATTCCCATTCGAGTTTCATCCCTTTCTGGAGAAGAATGAATTTTGGAACATTTCTCAGAAAAAACTGTACTTGAACCAAAATGGAGAGATAAAAGCAGATCTGGGCATTGGCTACTCCTTGGTTCTCCCCAAGGAGGATGTCAAGGAAGAGACTCTGGCATATTTTGAAAGACAGAGACTTTCTATCAAGCAAGATGCTATTTCACGGCTAAAGTTGCTTAATAAGGTGGGAGAAATTTTGCTGTCTTTTCTCTGTTTCCCAAAGCCTGAGGTCCCATTTCAAGTGGGGAGAGCCTAGAATCTCCAGGGTGGTTGGCTTTCCATGCCAGTTGGTGTCATTTAATGGAAGTTCTTCAATAAACAGCAACTAAATGGAGAATTTTTGCCATGTTTTATGGAAAACGTTTGAGATTTTACTGGTCAGAGGTTTCTTTCCTCATCACAGTTTTATTCTACATTAAGAAAACCTGAATGAAATAAAAGTTTCCTAAACCTTTTACAGTAATATTTATTCTCAGATTTAATATGAATATATCCTCATACTTAAATCTTTTTTCTGAAATTCCATCCCACCCTGGGGGGGGGGGAATTATTGATCCCCTCGGAGAGGGTCCGCAACGTGGGCGTCCTCCTCAATCCACAGCTCACATTAGAGAAACATCTTTCAGCTGTGGCGAGGGGGGGCGTTTGCCCAGGTTCGCCTGGTGCACCATTTGCGGCCCTATTTGGACCGGGAGTCACTGCTCACAGTCACTCATGCCCTCATCACCTCGAGGCTCAACTACTGTAATGCTCTCTACATGGGGCTACCTTTGAAAAGTGTTCGGAAACTTCAGATCGTGCAGAATGCAGCTGCGAGAGCAATCATGGGCTTTCCCAAAAATGCCCATGTAACACCAACACTCCGCAGTCTGCATTGGTTGCCGATCAGTTTCCGGTCACAATTCAAAGTGTTGGTCATCACCTATAGAGCCCTTCATGGCACCGGACCAGGGTATCTACGAGACCGCCTTCTGCCGCACAACTCCCAGCGACCGGTTAGGTCCCACAGAGTGGGCCTCCTCCGGGCCCCGTCAACAAAACAATGTCGTTTGGCGGGGCCCAGGGGAAAAGCCTTCTCTGTGGCGGCCCCGGCCCTCTGGAACCAACTCCCCCCGGAGATTAGAATTGCCCCCACCCTCCTTGCCTTTCGTAAGCTCCTTGAAACCCACCTCTGCCGTCAGGCATGGGGGAACTGAGATATTTTCCCCCCTAGGCCTTTTCAATTCATGTATGGTATGTTTGTATGGATGGATGTTTGGTTTTACAATAAGGGTTTTTTAGTTGTTTTAGTATTGGATTTACATGCTGTTTTTTGTTACTGTTGTTAGCCGTCCCGAGTCTACGGAGAGGGATGGCATACAAATCCAATAAATAAATATTAAATAGAAAAGTACTTTATTGTAATGTTCAATTCCAAAAGCAAAAGGGAGGAATTAAATGAAGAATCTGCCACTTGTTATACCTCCTGCATCTGTTTAGAAGAAGTCAGAGGTTTCATATTAACCTCAGTGAAGACCTAGAGGCTAATTGTCTCCTGCCATTTTTACCTACATTTTCTATAGATGGAGAGTCCTAACGTATTTCCTAACACTTTCTCTTTTCTCTGCTCAGTCCCTGCCTGAGTCCAAATGTGTGGAAAGTTGTCACCCTGGATTTGTCAAGAGGGCTCAAGAAGGAGAGCCAGTTTGCTGCTACGACTGCGTTCCTTGTCCAGAGGGGACCTTCTCCACTCAGGAAGGTGGGTGACCCTGAGGAAAATGGGAAGCTTTGTGGAACTTGGTCCATCTAGAACATTTTCAACAAAGTGCAAGTTAAAAGGCAGATTGAAGCAAACCTGTTTTTTTTAACCTGCACAATTTCTTATCTAAAAGGCAGTAAATCAAAAAGACTTTGAAAGAGGGCTGGGAAGAGACAGGAGGAGGGGGTGGAAGACTGGTCAATCTTTACTAATAGCAGAGGAAATATCTCTTCTGCTTTTTTGTTTGGAGAAGTGCTGCTAAGTTTACCTTTCTAGGAACATCTGAGATCTTTGAAACTTGATGAATTCTTTCAGGTCCACCTTCTGAAAGACCTGGGAATTCCTCCCCTTGAGGATCACTGAGAAGGTCCATCATGTGGTGTTGAGGATAGTGTTGGGGGGGACTCATTACACAAATATTCTGACCATCATATCGATCAATGAAAATAGAGCTGGAAGGGACCTTGGAGGTCTTCTAGTCCAGCCCTCTGCTCAAATAGGAGAACCTATATCAGTGATGGTGAACCTTTTTGGCACCTAGCGTCCAAACCAGAACATGCAGATACAAATGCTGGAGCATTGGAAACTCAAAGACTAGCTAGCCAGCATGAACATTATTATTATTATTATTATTATTATTATTATTATTATTATTATTATTTAGATTTGTACGCCACCCCTTTCTGAAGACTGTTTTGACCATTTTTGGGGCCATTTTTTGGCTGTTTCTGGCTGTTTTTCAGCTCATTTTTGGTCTGAAAAACAGCATGATAAAGTCTTTCTTTTGACTGTTTTCTGGACCATGTTTCAGGCTGTTTTCAGGCTGTTTCTCAGTGCTCCACTGCCTGCACTGGAAATCAGAAGATCAGCTGGCAATGGCACAGATTCCCAGAGTGAGGGTTCTGCGTGCCACCTCTGACACCCGTGCCGTAGTTTGCCATCATGGATCTATTATCATTTCAGACAAGTGACTGTCCAATATCTTCTTTAAAACCTCCAATATTGAAGAACTCAAAACCTCTGGAGGGCAGCTGTTCCACTGGTTAATTGTTCTCACTGTTAGGAAGTTTTTCCTTAATTGCATATTGCTTCCAGATGTTATAGGATACTCTAGGTATCCTCTAAGTCCCTTTAACTTCTATGGGGCAGGACTCAGGATGTTTGGCTAAAAGATTATATGATTCATCATTAATCTCTAATAATATAGGTTCCTATGAAGATGCTACACACTACACAGAAAATAATATCGTATGAGTCCCCTGAATTTCATATACCTAGCTACATTTTTAAAAATACCCTTCTTAGCTCTTTTTAATGAAATAGTTCAGAAATACTTATTGGAAAATGTTCCTGGAATTAGGTGTTGTCCAAAATAATATTTATTGTAATGTAAAAAATATATAAAAGAAATATTGCTTTTTATTTTTTAGATACTAAAAATTGCACCAAGTGTCCAGATGATAAATATCCTAATGAGCACAGAATCCAATGTATCCCCAAAGTTATAACCTTCCTGTCTTATGAAGACTTTCTGGGCATCATCCTGGTCTCTTTTGCCCTACTGTTGTTCTTAATCACAGACCTTGTTTTAATCGTCTTCATTAAACATAGAGAAACCCCCATTGTCAAAGCCAACAACCGAGACCTCTCCTACATCCTCCTGGTCTCCCTCCTGCTTTGCTTCTTGTCTTCTTCTCTCTTCATTGGTCAACCAAAGAAAGCCACCTGCCTTCTTCGTCAAACAGTGTTCAGCATCATCTTCTCAGTTGCCGTTTCTTCTCTCTTGGCCAAAACCATCACAGTCGTGCTGGCTTTTCTGGCCACAAAGCCAGGAAACCAAATGAAGAGATGGTTGGGGAAGAGTTTGACCAACTCCATCATCCTTTCTTCTGCCACTGTCCAAATTGTCATCTGCTCCATCTGGTTGGCAGTTTCTCCCCCCTTCCCTGAATCTGATCTCCACTCCCAGCATGGAGAGATTATCCTGCAATGCAATGAAGGGGCTGTTGTCATGTTTTATGTCACCCTCAGCTACATGGGCTTCCTGGCTGCCATCTGCTTCACGGTGGCTTTCCTGGCCAGGAATCTGCCTGGGGCCTTCAACGAAGCCAAGTTAATCACCTTCAGCATGCTGGTCTTCTGCAGTGTCTGGGTGACTTTTGTGCCCACCTACCTGAGCACCAAAGGGAAATACATGGTAGCTGTTCAGGTCTTCTCCATCCTGGCCTCCAGTGCTGGTCTGCTGGGTTGCATCTTCATCCCCAAGTGCTTCATTATCATTCTGAGGCCAGACCTGAACACAAAGGAGCATCTCACAGCCAGAACAAATGTAAAAACATGATATATTACACCATTGTGATACAGTATTGGAAAAATGTTAATGTGACTTTTATTTTATTTCCATTTAGATAGTATGCAGGAGTCAAATAAAACCATGTCTATAAGTTTCAAAATGGGAAATTGTTGAACAATGGGAATTCTTGCAGCTCAATAAATCTTGCTAAAGAAATCTTTGAAAAATTCAGAGGAATTCAGCTGTTCAGCAACAGCTACTGAATGTGAACGCTTATAGATAATAGTGTGGGCACTTCTTAGCAGCTAAAAGTGTTTGTGATTGAGAATGAGCAGGAAAAGAGGTCAGGACGAAGCTGTTGGGACCAAGTACCAGTCTGGTTGCCTGATCCTCTCCGTGAGAATGCCAGAATGATGTGATATGCCATGTTTGATTGGTTCTCAGCTTGGAATGGAAATCTTCATCCCTCTTATATAATTCTTTCTTTCTTTAGTATTTCAATTTGGGATTATTATTTTTTGTTCCTGTACTTCACACCAAAATAAAAAAAATAAAGTAAATTTAAAAAATAAAGTTTCTAATGAAATTTCCACTGTGTTTTTTTCTTTCAAGCAGAGAAATAAAATAGCAGTTTTCCGGTGTTTTAATTTTCCACTCTACAATTTCTGCCTAGAGCATATACTCTGCTCCTCTTCCAAGCTTGTCTTGTCTGTGAAGGGCTGGAGAAGATGTGCAGAGAAAGGAGACCTTCAGACTCTTCCCAGGAGGAGCTTGAAGGGATCCTCCCTAAAGACAGGTCACAAAAGTTCAGTCTTGCATAATATTCATCCAAGTCCAAAAAGGGGGTGAATAAGGGTGGGAACCAGTGATGGGATTCAAGTAATTGAAAAACCTGTTCTCTGCCCTAATGATTTCTTCCAACAACCAATTGGCCAAACTAGGGGAAGAGCCTTCTCTGTGGGGGCTCCGGCCCTCTGGAACCAGCTCCCTCCAGAGATTCGCACTGCCCCCACCCTCCTTGCTTTCCGAAAAAGTTTGAAAACTTATCTTTGCCAACAGGTCTGCGGTCCCTAGATCTCCTCCCCCCTGACCAACAAGTGTGCTTAGAGTGAATTACTGAGCGGATGAAAAATTGAATGTTTTTAAAAGTTTTAGGATCTTTTGAAGTGCTTTTTAAACTAATTAATTGGATCAAATTGATTTAATATGTATTCTATGTCTGTTGTGAGCCGTCCTGAGTACATGGAGAGGGACGGCATACAAATCCAATCAATCAATTAATCAAGAATGAATGAATGAATGAATGAGTGGGTGAGTGAATGATTGAATGAATGATTGAATGAATGAATGATTGAATGAATGAATGATTGAATGAATGAATGAATGATTGAATGAATGAATGAATGAATGAATGAATGAATGAATGAATGAATGAATGAATAGCTCAGAAAGTTAACAACCGGTTCTCCGGAAGTGGTGTGAACTGGCTGAATCTCATCACTGGTAGGAACATATAGATTTCTGGAAGAGGCTCCCATGGAAACTGTCCTGCTTTCCAACCACCCAGATTGCTGATCAATTGGAAATCAATGTTTAGGTCTCAAAATGGCTCCTAATAGCGAATGGAATCCCTTTGCAACTTCCATTTTAAGGAGATAAGAAAAGCTCTGATGGATCAGATGAAGGTCAGTCCAAGATGTGCAGTGACCACACAAATACCTCTGGTTCTCCCATAAGTGGAAGGTGGAGACCTGTGGCTTTGCCCAACATGGAACAGGAATTTTCCCTCAAATTCACTTTCCTCCATCTCACCACACAGGATTGGACACTCAGCCCTCTTACATTCTAGGAATCCCCAATTCTGGTATCCCACATTAAATTTGAGAAATTTTTTGCAAGTTTCATACTGCCAGTCGAAAAGCACTAAGGCGGGACTGGAACTCAGGAGTCTCCTGGTGATTGGCCCAAAGTCATTCAGGACGTTGATATGCTAAGGGAGGATTAGAATTCAGGGCCAGATTATTTTCATGCCTAATGGAGGATTAGACCTCAAACTGCACGTTGGATGAACTGGAAAACATAGAGGGAAGAAATGCAAATTTTTGAATATCTACCACACTTTCCATCCACGAAATGACATCAACAAGTTGTACCTGCAAAGAAAAATAGGAGGCACGGGGCTCTTTCAAATACATCAAAGTATAGAAGAAGAAAAATGGTTTCTTTTTCCAAATAGATTTTTTTCCCCTCCAACATACAATAAAAAACAATACATAAATACAAACACTAAAACCATGCTTAGAGTAATACATATATAAACTTTTTCTTTTTCTATTAATCATTCAATGGAGGTTTATTTTCTTCCATTACAAAAATATTCTGTAGAACTTATATACTAATATCAGATAAAGAAAACCTCAAAAAAAGAACCCCCAACAATCTTTTTCCCATTTTACATTCAAGAATTACATTGCATCAGTATAAACAATATCAAACTCTATATTATGTCCATCTTAATTCAAACTTTCATTTCTACATTAGATTAATTAATCCAATATCAATTTATCCTGCAATTACTAGAGGTTCTATATATATCTAAAATGAAAAGTACTTCTTATCATATATCACATAGACTATATTAGAAAATTCGGTGTGTTTAAATCCTTATTTATAGCTGAATTTGTGTCATATCATTGTATAGTGCCACCACCAATTCTTATCTTGCCATCTGGATAACAATATTTTGGTTCCATTTTCATATCTCATCTTTCTCCAAAAATGAAGTTCTGCTCTGCTGCAATTGTATTGAAAACAAAATCAATTCTATTTCCAGCTATTTTCATCACAGCTTGCAATTTAATAATACAATTCAACATATCTATATATAGGAGTACGATGCCCATAACACCCATTTTTGGACTGTGTTAGTGGATCATAGCAAGCCATAATTCTCTCCGGAGGCCATTCATTATCATGCCACGTCCCACAACAATTCCACCAATTCCAGTATCCAAACTTCTTTTATATCGTCTCCAGGTATCATAAATTGGCGTTCCTAGCTTTTGTTCATTGATTCAAGGTATTAAAAAGAAACAAGGTTTAATCATACAAGTCCCACTGCAATTGGCAGGTAAATATCTCATATTCCCATATTCTAGTTTTCATTATATACATTTCGAAGAACCCCCTAAAGGTTATGACTTACATGCTCAGTCTAATGATCTTCAGACTCCCAATGTTCATTTTCCCAATATCCCAAACATAACAAATTTCTTTCCCTCCAGTGTTATTTTGTTGATAGCATTCTTTGCCAATCAAATTTGTGATAATATTACCTTGTCACATTGAATTATTAAAAGTTTCACCATTTGCTTCCAATGCTTCCCATGGCCAGGCCTCCCCATTGGGGGGGGTGGGGTTGACAACTAGTCACCCCCCCTAATGTTCTGCCCACATTTTCTGCAAACTCAAAAAGATAAAATTCTTGTAATTTAAGTCATATCTGTTGCCATCTATTCCAAATCCATAAAATACCATTTTATTAACATTAGCTATTTTCCATTTTTAATTCAACATTTCCAAACCCCCTGATGAATTCTTTAACGTTGGGACATTCAGTCTCATCATTTCCCAACTTTGTTTACAGGGTTTTCCTTGTAGATGCATCTCCAAAACCCTGCGTACATCAAATCCTAATTGTATTTCTGAGCCTACAGGGGGTGAACAAAACAATGGAAGCACCTTTCAGCTCTTCCGTGGAATCCAGATTTGTGAAACTCCCTTTGAACAGTTTTTGTGGAAAATGGGTTCTGTATTTGTCTATTGAGCTCTGCAGTGATTTTAGGAGCTGCGGTCTTGCGATCCGCTCTAACCATTCGCTTTAGAGTCCGACCGGTCTCTCTCAGACAACTTCGACTTTCGACCAGACCTGTGCTTGGCTGAGGACGTTTTCCCTTCTCTTTCAAAAGCAGTCATGACTTTTGAGACATGACCTCTTGAAATGCCAAACATTTGGGCACTTTCTGTTACACGAGCGCCTGCCATTCAAGCACCAACACTTTGGCCTGTTTGAAAGTCTGTGAGGTCTGCCACTTCTAGAAGGTTATAACCAACTTCCTTAAATTTCTGTAAAAAAAAAAAGTTGTTTAAAAAAACATATCAAATAACAGAATTAAAAACAAGAAAATATTAAAATATGTCAAGTTTTGATTGATTTGAACATGTTCAAACATTATGATGCCAAAAAGTCAGGTGTTTCCATTTTTCTGTCCACCCCTGTATCTTCTTCTTTCTCCCCTTTACCAACATAAATGGTGATACTGAGTTCTGCTGGTTTGCAGAGATCGGAACACCGTGTTTTATTTTTCTCATTTATATACTGTACATCGTATTTCTTTTCATATAGGCACGTTCCGTATTTCTTTGTTTCTGAAGGATGTATATTAGTATATAATAAAAGTATTCAGTTTACTCTATTAATGCATTGATCACATGTGGCATTAGCCGCCCTAGACGTGTAACTTTCCCTTCTACTTCTTTGTAAGGGTGTGGGCCTTATTGATTTCATTGTTTTAGGGTCCCAAGCACACCAACCCATCCATCTCATAGGTAAATCTGAATATACCTGATATTAACCAAAAATTCCTGAGTGGATGCAGTTTTATTCCACTTTCCACACATAGCTCAGTGTGACTCAGCACTTATTTTACATAATGACCCTCCTGCTCCAATTAACATATAACACCCATATTCCCGAAATTCTCCCCAAAGACCGCATCAGTGACAAGGATGTGTTCCATCTTCAGGTCATTCAGTTACTATTTCAAATATATGAGTACATCTTTGTCTGGGCTCCCATCCCATCTCATCCCCTGTCTACCTTTAGCACTTATGCTACTTCGATAACCTTCGCTTTCCCCATTACCAACCCTAGCCACCTTAGAACCAGCATCACCCATCCTTCAATTCTTTTCTTGTGGGTACTCTGGCGTCCAGGCTAAAAGGAGACAAACAAGCATTTAATTTTCTGGTTATTCGCAGCTTCAAGGGTCCAACAGGTTGGCTTATCCACGTATCGGGAGCATAGCTTCTCTTCACATGGGTGTGATGGGTCCAGCCTCATTCTGCAATGGTATGAGTAGTGAGACCGGCTTTCACAAACAAGTTGCAGCTTCTCAATTTCCCACCACTTTATCACGATCCGATCTCCAACTTCAATATGATACACCTTAAAAACTCAATAAAGGTATTCGCAATGACAAGCTATTGGATCTGTAAAACTCAAAAGATTTAGACATTAACTGCAAATACTTAAAACCCTGTTTCTGTTTGTAAAAAGTCACACTTGTACTGTTCGGGTCGTACACGACCTGGACCAAAAAAAGTTTATTTTAGGTACTTAAATTTGGTATTTTTGAAAACATTTTTCACTGGGATACTAATTTGAACTTTTCTGAACACAATGAAAGTAAAATTGAAATGAAAAAATTAATGCTTATATTTTTATTTTGCTCCTAAAAGCCCACCCCTAGCGTTTATGTGAGTTTCCTTCAATTTATAGATAGTTTAGCTTGCAAACTGCATACAGTTTTGCTATATTCTGCGGAGAGGGGCGGCATACAAATCTAAATACAAATCTAAACATAAACAAACATATTTGGTGTTGGATTACTAGTTGTTCGAACTAGTAATCCAATACCAAATATAGCAAAATTGTATGGGGGCCGCAAGAAAATGGGAAATCCTGGCGGTGGCAGTCACAAAGCAGGGGAATTCCTTGTGGCAGTAAGAAAGCACACACGCAGTAAGAGAGCGCACGCACAGGAAGAGAGCCCATGCACCCAAGCTCGGGTTCATAAGGTGAAAATGGTTGTTAAGGAGAAGCAAACAAATCTTAAACACCGGGTTCGTATCTCGAAAAGTTCGTATGAAGAGGCGTTCGTAAGAAGAGGTGTCGCTGTAATTTCTGGAACGTTGCACTTTGATATGGCCCAAGAGCTAATCAATAGAAACTCATGTTATGTCAAACCATGACCATTTTAGAATATTTGTTTTTTGGGGGGGGGGGACAATTGAGAATTTAATATGAAATTCTGGAAGAAAAGGCATGGTTGCTATCTAAAAGTTCTCAGTCTTTGTTCCAAATTTTTGCAGAGCTCTTCCTTTTGTGCAATTATTTGGAGATTTTTTTCTGCTGTTTTCCTATCAATTACAGAGAACATAGAGTAATTAGACTCCTTGGGCTTTTTTACTTGAAACACTTACATTCAATAATATTAAATATAATTTCATGTCTTTGTGTATAGTTGTGCATATAAAAATCCAATTTTGCTATTTCTGCTCGGATGATCAGAAGCTTCTCCTTACAGGGAAAAAGGTGCAACCATTGATCAGGTAGATTAGAAATGCTCAGGGAAACCGACAGATCAGGAAATGTTTACACGGCCACATTCATCTACTTTCTGATTGTTATTTTTCCACCTAAAAGATTTCAAATAGATTTTCAGTTGAATTGAATAGCTTACTCGTTGTATTAACGGGGGTGGGGGGTGGGTTTATTTTGGTTTGATTTTTTTTATTTGCATCTCAGAAACATCTCTGCAGACTTTCTATGTCCACCATAAAGGTGTTCCTTGACTTGCAACCTCAGTGGAGCCCAAATTATCTGTTGCTAAGCAAGACCGTTGTTAAGCAAATTTTGCCCCATTGTACGACCTATCCTGCCACAGTTTTTGAGTGAATCACTGCAGTTGTGGAGTGACTCACATGGGATGTGAAGTGAACCTGGCTTCCCCATTGACGTTGCTTGTCAGGAGGTCCCGAAAGGGGATCATGTGTGTTCTGCCTAATGGGGCTCAGGCGGTAATTAAGAGTCCAGGAAAGAAGGTCAGACACACACGGGCAGTGATAAACAGCAGAATTGTATTAAACACAAAAGGAAAAACTAAACAAAATGTCCTTATTCTTCAGGAGTAAACCACAGTGCTAAGCAAAAGTTCAGGTAGATACAAAGTGCATGTGAAGTGAAAAAGCAACCAAATACAAAGTTCACGTAGCAGGAAAGTTCCAGGAGTTCTCCGAAGTCACGAGGCACAATAGAAGCCGTGATTCACAGGTTTTCCAATGCCCACTTGCCTGAAAATGCTGGGTTGAATCAAAAAACACAAGCAAAGATCTCAAAGCAGGGAACAGCAAAGCCATCCAAACCACACAGATAAACGTCCACGGTTTGCCTCTGCCTCTGTTCCCTTTTATAACTGTAGCCCTCATTATGGGGACCATACCCAGCCCTCATTCTGTGGACCACACCCAAACACAGGTGACACCATAATCACCTTAGATAATCCCATAATTGAGCCCTACGTTGCATTGCTCTACGGCTACACATATTGATTATCTGTTTGGCATTTGAATCCAGAGAAGAGAGGCTATCCGACGGGCTGCCTGCCAAGTCCCCTGGGCTGTCTGCCAGCTCCTCTGGGCTGTCTGCCAACTCTTCTGAGCTATCTGCCAAATCCTCTGGGTTCTCGGCCAAGTTTTCCGGGCTGTCAGCCATGCTTTCACAATCGCTCTGTGACACATCTCTCACATACATGGGAGCCGCAGCCGGCCCAGGCCCAAACACAACAATGTGAGTCCCAGACACTGTGACTGTCACAAGTGTGAGTTAGCCGCAAAGCCTCGGAATGTCAATCACGTGACCCTGGGGATGCTGCAAGGGTCCTAAGGGTGGACAATGGTCCTGAATCCCTTCTTTCTACAAATGGTCTGCAAGGGAACTGTTGTCAGTTGAGGGCTGCCTGTAATGATGCCCCCAAGGCACATCTAGACAGAAAGGCCTTTTCCTCACAGGGGCCACAAAAGGCCCAAAGCCCTTCAAGACACTTCCCAGAGGGAGGGGGGAGAGACGAAGGCAGGAGGGGGGAAAGGCCTCCCTTCTCCCCAATCTTTGGCCATCCTCGGACACCAAAAAGTCACCACAGGCAGAAATAGTCAGATTGAATTGAGACATGTTTCTTAAAGATATTGCATTAGGGAAAATGTAGTGAAATGGCACGTCGGGTAATGTAGTTTTACATGTGCCCACATCTGCACATTCCTATATTTATTTATTTATTTATTCATTCGTTCATTCATTCATTCATTCATTCATTCATTCATTCATTTTTTTTCAAGCAAACATGTTCAAAAGGCCTTTTGCGAAACGGCCTTAAAAAAACCCCAGATGGGTCATTGCCAGCTTTAGTTGTCCATCTCACTGCCTGAGGAGGCCAGTTAGGATTTAAAGGCCAGAGCCCAGACTTCCCCCTACAGGCAGCGAAAGGGACAGCTAAAGCATGGAAAGGCCCAGGGGAGGAAGGTCTCTGTGTGCTGACTGTGGAATTCTGGGAGTTGAAGTCCACTCATCTTCTTTGCTAAGCTCTTTCTTTCAGTTCTTTTCTAAGTCCTCTCTGATTTTTGTGCATGTCTTTGTTTGTGCATGTCTCTGTGTTTGTGTGTATGTGAGAGACACAGAAAGAAATGTTTTTTTAAAAACTCTGCAAAGTTTTGAAAAAGTTCAAAGTTCACTAAAGTTGCATCAGCCCTTTTGTGTGTGTGTATGTGAGAGACAGAAAGTTTTTTTTTAACTCTGCAAAGTTCTGGTAACTAGTGTTTCACTAAAGTTGCATCAGCTCTTTTGTGTGGAGCCTTTGAGCTTTAACTTTCAAAATAAAGTTAAATATATGTTGCCTTTAACTCAGATCTGTGAGATGCTCTGGCATTAACTGGCCCCTGAGATTTTGTCTCCGTGCCCACAAATGTCAGATTTATTTATTTCTTCAGCCACAATTGCCATGTATTCCCTCCAGGGTCAGTTTCCAGCATGGAGCTCCCAAACCTCTCAATTCTAGATGACCCATTTAATTCCATCTCTGCCCCTGCCATTAGGTGCCATACGGGGATTATTTCCCTTTCATTCCTCTCCAGGGAATCCCCCAAAGTTGAATCATCCAGGGATCTCTCCTGAGAGGGAGAATTATTACGATCAACGTTTCAGCTGTGCTCTTGGGCTGAATCCTCCAGGGGAGACTTTGGGCAGAGAAATAGGGAGTTTGAAGACAGGCAGAGTCTCTTGCATGTATGTCTCTCTCCTTTCCAGGTGAAGCTGTGTTTCAATCAGGAAAGCAACTGCATCATATCCCACCTTGTGAAAATCCTCTGAATTCTTCTGTAGGAACAGGAAGGAGATTGATTGAGTCACCCCATGGATGATGGTCCTCCTGTTTCTGGTTGTGGTGCTGCTTTTGTCCCATCCAGTCTCTGGGAAGATGAGAAGGAAATGCCCGCTGAGTTTGGAGCACCAGGATGGAAAACAACCACAGAGCTTTTACAGCCCAGGAGACCATCTCATTGGTGTAGTCTTCACTGCAAATGACAGATTGCATGTAAAGTTGCTTTTCAACGTGGCTCCTTCTGTTCCTGATCTGTAAGTCATTGAGGGTGATGGAGTTGCAGTCCTTCTATTCTAACACTCTTTTTATTTTCTGTTTTTTCCTCATTTATTCCTATATTATGAATATGTCTAATTTCCTGATCAATTTTGATTTCCACAGCTCCTCGTTTTTGTCTGATTTTGTGAAAGAGACTCAAAAAGGGGTCTGAGAAAAAGCTGAAAGGGCTGCAGATTATTTTCCTCTCTCTGTTCAATCCTTAATTTATCATTTGAATAATGAATTTTATTTGAAGTAATTGGGGAATCAGTTTTAGTTGCTCTACCTCAGTCGATTTCCATATTTGTGTAACTGATCATTGGTTTTGGTTCACTAGGCATGTAGAAGATTATACACTGTTCCCCCCAAAAAAGAGAACACTTAAACCACAGAATATAACTCCAAGTCAATCAAACTTCTGTGAAATCAAACTGTCCACTTAGGAAGCAAAACTGATTGTGTTGCTCTTCACAAGCTGTTGTCAGCACATTCAACTTTGTACAGAACAAAGTGTTCAATGAGTGTATTTCATTCATTCAGATCTAGGATGGGTTCTTTGAGTGTTCCCTTTATTTATTTGATTAGTATATATTAAAAGAAGTATTTGTTGCTGCCATTGATTATAATAACATATTTTTTACAATAGGGATACTTTTGGGTTGTTTTTTGTCTTAGTATTTATTTTCAATGTTCAACTGATCAACAAGAATTCCCAGATCATGTACAACCTCACACTTGCCTGCAATATCCGTAACAACTATTGGAGCACTTTCCACACTTCAGATGCCTTGCTGGACATTCTCTCCACTGGAGAAGCCAATGTCCCCAACTACGGCTGTGGAAGGAAGGAGAACATTCTGGCTCTTATTGATATGGCTAGCAAGGAAATCTCCATGCAGATGTCAACAATAGGAGGCATCTACAAAGTCCCACAGGTTTGTTTGTGCTTTTCTCCATTTGGTAAAAGTAAGTGGTGGGTGGTGATAGATGAGCAATAGATGCAATCATCTATTCTGCATGAAATTCAGGAACTGATTTCCTCCATATTAGCAAAAATGTCAATGTTCTACCCCATTATGTTCATGTTGAGATTAATCATAAAAGGCCTGAGATGCAAGCAATACCTTCCCTGGAGAAGACATTCTACCAACTAGTTATTTGATTCAAAAATATCTCTAGTTGTTGTGGCCCCTAATGGCATCTTCATTTTATAAGACAAGACCTGCCCTATCCACTCGGATTGAAGTTGGCAATAGTTGCATTTTATGTAACTAAAATATGGAATAAAAAGGACTCTAGCAGTTATGGACCAAATGGACTAGCAGATATTGTGGCTAAAATTTATGCCATGATTCTCTTAGTTAAACTTGAGAAAAATGCATTCCTTGCAGAAGAACCAGAAGGTTTTAAGTAGAGTTAAACGCTATGTATTTTATAAGAAACAATGCATAAGTTAATGATCATCTATTGGCTCAAATTGGTCGTGAAATATCTAATCTATATCAGTGAAGAAAAACAAAGTTTACATGCTTTCTAGATGCTAGTGCAACATTTGACTGAATGAACAGAGAAATAGGATAGAGAAAAGGACCGTTGAACTTACCTGAACGTTCTTCTCGATGCACTGCAAGGAGAGTGGGTAATTCTCTAGTCTCATTGGAAGGGACTCAGTTTAATTTAAATATGAGACAGGCACCGCCCCCTAGCCTTCCAGTCTAATATAAACGAAGGAGCAGTTAAATCAGGATAACCTTTTTATTGAATCATCATAACCAAGAAAGCTTAACAGCTCTAAGACATAATAACAATAGCCCAGATCCCCCAGCCGGGTGGGATTGGACTCTCCTTGCAGTGCATCGAGAAGACCATTCAGGCAAGTTCAACGGTCCTTCTCCAATGCACTTGCAAGGTGAGTCCAACGTGGGATATACCCAAGCTTATCATAGGGGAGGAGAAGGCTGGACCAGGGATGTAGGTGATGAACACACCCTTTGTAGGACTCATCTCCCAAAAGCTGCCTCTGATGAGGCAAACGAATCAATCCAATAATATTTTATAAACGTAGACAGGGACGCCCATGTGGCTGCCCGACAAATGTCTTGAAGAGACCCCTGAGATCTCTATGCAGCTGATGTGGCCGCACTGCGGGTAGAATGACCCGTAATTCTCTCCGGAGTCTGTTGTCCCTCTGCCCTATAGGCCTCTGCTATGCAGTCTTGCAGCCAATGGCTGATAGTTGAGGATGAGACTTTGGTGCCTAAGGATTTAGTTGAGAAAGACACGAACATTGCCTCTGATGATCTAAAGGGCTGTGTCCTGCGAACGTAGATCTTCAATGCTCTCCGCACATCTATCTTATGCCACCTCAACTCTGAAGGATGAGTCCCATGTGAGTAAAAGTCCAGTAAAACAATTTCCTGTGCCCTATGGAACCAGGAATTAATCTTTGGGACAAAAGCGGGGTCCAATCGTAGCACGACCCTCACCGGGTGAACCCGACAAAGGTCCTGTCTGAACGACAGTGCTGATATTTCCGAAACTCGTCTGACTGAGGTAATAGCCACTAGAAACGCTGTTTTAATTGTCAGGAAACGTAACGGAATTGAATGAATTGGCTCAAATGGAGGGCCAGTCAAAGCCCGCAAAACGAGGGTCAAGTCCCATGAAGGATATCGGTGAACCGTCGGAGGCCTGATGTTTGAAGCCCCTCTTAGAAAGTGCCTGATCCATGGATGTTGTGAAAGGGGGCGGTAGTGGTCAGTAGTAATTATGGTGGATAGCGCTGCCACATGTCTCCGTAATGTGTTGGGGGTAAGGCCCTTGTCCAGGCCTGCTTGAAGGAATGTTAGTACTATAAGAGGTGAAGCTCCCTGAGGGTCCACCTCTTGTTGACTACAGAAGGCGCAAAAGGCTGACCATGTAGCCTGATAGACACGTTTGGTGGACGGTCTACGTGCAGCCTGTATAGTGTCTATGACCGTGTCTGGTAAAAGCTGGTGTCTGAGGCGGTCCCGCTCAAGCACCACACGGTTAGTTGCCACCACTGTGGTTCGGGATGTATCATAGATCCCTGCCTGAGAGAGATGTGATGGTCCAGGATCCTCCAGCAGGGTGCGACCGATAGATCCATCAGGTCGGCAAACCAAATCCAACGTGGCCAATATGGAGCTACTAGTAGAACCTCCGCCCCTTCCTTCAGGATTTTCCTGATCACCTTCTGTATGATACAGGAGGGCGGGAAGGCATAGAGGAGTCCCGGCGGCCACTGAAGACATAGGGCGTTCACCCCCTCCGCTCCCGGAGAGGGAAAACGGGAGATGAATCGTGGGAGCTGCGTGTTGTGGCTGGTTGCAAATAAGTCCATCATTGGGGTTCCAAACTGCCCGATTATCTCCTGGAATATATTGGGGTCCAGTTGCCATTCTGCTGGGTCCAAAGTCCTGTGACTCAGCCAGTCCGCACAGACATTTTCTATTCCCGAAATATGCTCTGCTGAAAGAGAGGCTAAGTTGGCTTCTGCCCACCGAAACAGCGACTCCGACTCCGTCATGAACCTTCGGGATCTTGTTCCCCCCTGGCGGTTGATATGAGAGTGTGTTGTTACGTTGTCAGTGAGTATCAACACATGCTGACCTTGTATCTGGCGTGAGAAGCTGCGGAGGGCCAGTGAGACCGCTTTGAGCTCCAGAAGGTTGATATTTATGACATGCAGGTCTCAAGGTTCCCACAATCCCTGAGCTATTTGAGATGAGAGATGGGCTCCCCATCCTCTAAGGCTGGCATCTGTTGAAATTGTCACTGAGTTCCGTCCCAGAAAAGAGGAACCCTGCTCTATCGCTGAAGAAGCCCACCAATCCAGAGATCTCCTGAGTCTTGAGCTGAAGGGTACTCTCCTGTGTGTGTGGCTGGATTTCCCCTTCTGAAATGGCAGTAAGAACCATTGGAGGGGGCGCAAATGGTGCCCATGGGAGAATGTCTATGCAGGATACCAAAGTACCCAGAAGTTTGGACAGAAAGGCTAGTTGAGGAAACTGTTGTTTTTCTAGTGATCGCAACAGCTTTCTGATGTTGTCTTGTTGATCCAGTGACAAGAAGACCATACCCATATGAGTGTCTATGGTCATACCCAGGTGCGCCAGACGTGTCATTGGGACCAGGTGACTCTTCTCCCAGATGACCGTGAAACCATGGTTTTGAAGAGTCCTTATTGTTAGCTGTAGATCTCGGTTTGCTTGGCCCAGTGTCCTGGACAACACAATGATGTCATCCAGGTATGCCATGAGGCGCACTGATTGGGACCTGAGGTTGGCTGTGAGGACATCCAACAGTTTTGTGAATGTCCTCGGGGCTGAGGATAGTCCGAATGGCATTGCCTTGTACTGGTAATGGCAGCCATCTAGGCAAAACCTTAAGAATTGTCTATGAGGCGGGAAGATTGACACATGAAGGTACGCCTCCTTTAGGTCTATAGATGTCAAGAAGTCCTCGTGTCAGATTGAAGCGAGGATAGATTTGAGGGAGTGCATTTTGAACCTCCTGTATTTGACATAGAGGTTCAATCTGCGTAAGTTGAGAATAAGTTGGACTCCTCCGGAGGACTTCGGGACTAGAAATATGATCGAATAAAACCTCTCGCCCTGTTGGTCTGGAGGGACCTCCTCTATGGCCCCGATCTCTAGTAGGTGGGAGACCTCTTGGTATAACAGAAACCTTTTTTGATAGTCCGATACCAAGGGGCATGCCAGAAAATGATGAGGTGGAAGACGAAAGAACTCTATCCTCAGGCCCTCGGATATAGTGGCCCTTGCCCACGAGTCTGAGGAGGTGGTCTCCCAGGAACCTGCAAAGCTTTGCCGCTTGCCCCCTAGGGGTTGGCTGGATGCTGAGTCATTTGTTCTTTCTGAACCCCCTGTTTACTCCTCTGAAGGGGCGCCGACCCTGGTATGTCTTGTTGCGATCAGAGAAGAAGGATCTGTCAGATCTGTAGTTCCCCTGGAGGAACCTTGGAGAAAGGGTCTCAAAGCCTGAGTGGCTGTCGAGGGGTTTTCCGCATGAAAGGACTGACGCCACTGAAAGGGAGTGAAGCGTCTATCTTGCCTCTTATTGGTCTTCGGCATCACCTTCTTTTTGTCCTTATCTTCGATCAGGACTTCTTCCAGGATGTCCCCAAACAGTTTGCCCCCTTTAAAGGGTAAGGAGGCCAGGCTCCACTTAGATTTGACATCCACCTGCCAATTGCGGAGCCAAATCAGTCTACGTAATGCAACTGAGGAGGCCATCGCCCTGGAAGCAAACTTGGACGCATTAACTGTGGCATCCGCTGAAAATTCTGTGGCCACTAGAAGCTTGTTAAGATCCTGACAGAGGCGTGCATCTTTGGGATTCACCCTGGACTGGATTTCCTGAATCCATAGAATCGTGGCCCTGTTAAAGAAAGAGGCCGCAGAGGCGGCACATAGGGCCCATGCTGCCATCTGATGAGTCTTACGTACCACATTCTCAGCCTTTTTGTCCTCTGCCCTCAGGCCTTCCAGTGACTTGGAAGGAACCAGGGCCATAGAAACCAAGCTGGTCACCGGCTTGTCCACCACCGGGAATCCCAATAGGTCCTCCATCTTCTGATCAAAAGTGCAAAATTTGCGGTCCAGATTGGATGGTCCCTGCCCTGTTGCCGGGTTCTCCCACGGGCGTTTGATGTTCTCCAAAAACAGCTGGGAAGAGGGTATATGTACTGTTTCTGGCTTGGGCATTACAAACAATCCCCCAACTGGGGGAGTCACTGTAGAAGAATCGGCTTGCTTCCCCTCCCCAGCCTGGTCAATAGTCATTTTAGCCTTATTGAGCAAGACCTTGTACAGGGATGTCGTAAAAAGGCCTGCAAACGCTGGCTGATCTAGTGGTTGGTCATCCCCTGACAGTTCATCGTCGGGGTCGCTATACAGCTCCCTGGTAGATCTGTCCTCATCCATTGAGCCCATGATGGAATGAGAGGATGGCGCTGTCCAAGGGTCCCAAAACCTCACTGGAGCAGGGGGTGCCTGAGTGAATTGTTGTGCTCCCGTTGACAACCCTTGAGAGTATGCGTTAGCAATTAATTCTTGTAGCGCTTGAGGTATGTTTTGCCACGCGTCCTGAGGGGTGCGTAGGCCAGCCGCCGTTGATGTGAAGGTGGACGGCTACAGTGGCCCATACTGTGGTGGCAGGTACAATTGTTGTCTAGTGTTGTAGGCCTCAGACATAGAAGGCAATTGGTGTAAGGGACGTTCTGGGGACCAGTCCCTTTCTGTAGCCAAGCCTACTATCCCTGAGCTGTTCATGGGGGAGGCTGGCAGAGCAGCTGGCCCAGGAAAGGCAATCGGCACTGGATGGGCTGCAGGCCCCATCTGCTTCTGTGTGGCCTCTAATTGTTTCTCCAGAGCCTTGATCCTCTTTTCTGCCTCCCTGAGGGAAGAGCTCTGGGTGGATTTGGACCTTTGTGCCTTATCCTTGCGGGTGCTAGGTCTAAGAAGTACACTAGATTGCTCCCCCATAGATGCTGATGGGTCTGCCATCGTTTTAGGACAAAACCTCACGCTCGCACGGTGAATTTACAGCTCTGTCAATAATCTGCCCTTCGTCACGAACGATCATGAGAAAATAAGGGAAGCCGAAGAACCTACAGGTCCCCTTTTGCGCATGCGTGTTGCTAGGGAAGATTATGTAGCCTGTGCTGACGCAGCCCGTGCCGTTGAAAATGGCCGCATTGTCAAGGAGACCGGGCGACGCCTCCACACATGTATCGGGGCTTCCGACACTCTGGTGGGCCTGAAAGCTCGGCGTCTGAGGTGTTGAGAAAAAAACGGGCGGGAATCTTTCTTTGACATTTCCTTATTCTCCTGCCCTTATTCTTTGCCCAAAACGGACACCCTAGTTGCTAAGCAACTTGTCAATGCATCGAGCTAGAACTCCACACCCTCTGAGGCTCGAGAGCCGTCCACGGGTCACTCCTCGGCCTCGCGGTTGTGCGATCCTCCGAATCGTCCTCCGGTATGTTTGACAAGGGGGGGCGGATCTACTTGCTGTCAACCGCCTCCTTTTCTTAACCCAGGTGCGACTGTAGAGGCCAGCCGCCCGGTTGCTCACTCCCTGGGCCCAATTGTTGGCGATCCTTGAGTGCCTGCCCGAGGGGGAGCCGCAGTTAGGAGGGTTAAACCCACCCTATACTGCACGGAGGGCACCTGAGCTTTGTGACGACTCAAACTTGATCTAAAGGAGGAAGGAAAGAAAGGACATAAAGTAATTAAACCTTATTAAATATTAATTATAAATAGATGTAAATAGATGTAAAGTTCCAAACTTGGAAAGAAACAACCAAAGTTGTAAGAGAGAAAAACTCAGAATCCCTTCACTGCGACTGAGTTTTTTAGACTGGAAGGCTAGGGGGTGTTGCCTGTCTCATATTTAAATTAAACTCAGTCCCTTCCAATGAGACTTGAGAATCACCCACGTTGGACTCTCCTTGCAAGTGCATTAGAGAATGGATTGCCCTCCAAATGGAGCTCAGCCTGTTGGCCCTGATCCAAGCCCTTTTTGGAGAGGGAGGTTTGGGCTCAATGGGGCCACGAGAAGAAGGACCTATGCTTACCAAGCAGGGAATGGAAAGATACATATTTGAACCCTTGTTATTCAGTATAGATATGAATGACTTACTAGAACTAATGCAGGATAAAAAAACAGATGATAAATAAATGTTATTTCATTTACTAAACTAGTGGACCAGTGAAAGGCAGTGCACAAAGTATACAGCACTTGGATTTCAGAAAGCTTTTGACAAGGTAAACCACAACCTATTTCTCAGTAACCTAAAAAATATGTGAGATAGGCAGGCTGATGCCCAGATGGAGTCAGCTGGTGGTCCTCAATGGAACTACGTCTGCCTGGAGGGAAACCAGCAGTGGGGGACCCCAGGTTTCATTTTAGGCCCAGGACGCTTCAACAAATTCATGAATGATTTAGATGAAGGGAGAAATGGGGAAATCATGAAATCTGAAGACAACACTAAAGTGGCAGGAATAGCCAGCACCCCAGAAGATTGGCTGAAGATCTGAAAGGATCTAGATAGACATGAACCCCAACAAGATGAAATTCAATGTAGAGAAATGTAAGGTTTTACACTTAGGCTAGAGAAACCAAATGTACACTTACAGATTAGGTGAAATCTGCCTCAATTGTAGTAACTGTGAGAGGGATCTTGGAGTCTTAGTGGACAATCACTTCAAAATGGACCAACAATGTTTGGCACCAGCCAAAAAAGCCAAAAACATTTGCATCAACAGATGGATAAAATCATGTGAAGTATTAATATCGCTTTATAATGCCTTGGCAAGACCACACTTGGAATACTGCATCCAATTTTGATCACAATATTATTTTAAAAATGTAGAGACTAAGATGATTAAGGGTCTGGAGACTAAAAGATATGAAGGACAGTTGCAGGAATTAAATATGTCTAGTTCAATTGAAAGGACTGGGGGTGACTGATGGTTTCTTTTGTGTAAAGAAGGGAATCAAATTGAAGTCATATTGTGATATCAAGTTGTCCTTTATACTGAAATGACCTTCCCTCTGTACCATTATATAACCATGCGTGTGAAGCAGTATTATGAACACATATTGTATTTTTAGCTCATTGTGTGAAAAACAGGATATGAAACTGAGGCTAGTCCCTAAGTAAGAGGAAAAACCACATTAAGAACATATGTCATTGCTCATGTCATGACTTATGGGAGTGTTCGGTTTACTGGGAGTCACGTATGAATTGTCGATTTGGTATAAAAATTGAGGTGTGAAGATGTCAATTGCCTTCTTCAGGGGTGATTCTCTACCTGAGTTGCCTCTCCTTGATTAACGAGATAGTAAACATCTGTTCCTGTTCACCTGGCTCCTGTGTCATTATTTTTCCTTTTCTCACAGTGACCTAATAACAGTGTGCAATATTTCAGGGGCTGCCCCAAAGAATAGGGGGGATGGGTTGACCTATTTTCCAAAAACTGGAAAACAAGACAAGAAGCATTGGATTGAAACTAATCACGGAGAGAAACAACCTAGAACTAAGGAGAACTTTCCTGACACTTAGAGCAGTTAATCAGTGGAATAACTTGTCCCCAGAAGTTGTGTGTGCTCCAACACTGGAGATTTTTAAAAAGAGACCCCACAGCTACCGTGTTTCCCAGAAATAACACACTGTCTTATATTCATTTTTGCTCCAAAAGTTGTGGTACGTCTTATTTTCGGGGGATGCCTTATATTTCTCAAATAAGACAAATTCATAGGCAGAAAAGCTGACACCCCCAAAGAAAGTGTACCGCACAGTACACTGATTATGGTACGGTACCTGTCAGTATGGCACCCACACACACAAACGACGGCATTTATATGGTACAACAGGATACTCCCGCTATTGCAGCTTCCGGCCACCAGATGAACTACAGTCTACGCACTGTAGTGGAGACTGTAAAGGCATTGAGACAGCAGCAGACTGTGTCTGTTGTACTGGACGGTACAAAGTGATGGAAGGGGCCAGCATGGGACGCCACATTATTACGGTACCGCTATGAACAGCTTTGAATGGTACCATATGTTTTTCCACCGTACCATATGTAAACTTGACTACGCCTTATTTTCAGGGGGTGCCTTATATTAGCAAATTCTGCAAAACCTCTGACATGCCTTACTTTCAGGGTACGTCTTATTTTCGGGGAAACAGGGTACTTGTCTGGAAGAGTATACGGTCCCATGATTGAGGAGGAGGTCAGACTAGAAGACCTCCAAGGTCCCTTCCAATTCTTTTATTCTGTTTTAAGTTCTCTTATAGGTACACATGTTGAGCATGCTAAATACTTATTGGAACTATATTTCACAAGAAGAGTCCTTCACTCGTCTTCTTACAACAAAATACCTTACTCCACCAATCTTGAAATTCATAAAATCATATACCAAAATGTCCTACCTGTTAACGACTACTTCACCTTCAACTGCATCAACACACGAGCACGAAATCGATTTAAACTAAATGTCAACCGCTCCAAACTTGACTGCAAAAAATATGACTTCAGCAACAGAGTAATCAACACCTGGAATGCACTACCTGATTCTGTAGTTTCTACTCCTAATCCCAAAACCTATACTCTTAGACTATCTGCAATTGACCTCTCCCCCTTTCTAAGAGGTCTGTAAGGGGCGTGCATAAGTGCACCACTGTGCCTACCGTCCCTGTCCTATTGTCTTCTTTTGTTATGTTTTATCATTACTTATCTAATGTTTTATTTGTACAAATTACCCCCTATAATTATTTGACTAAATAAATAAATAAAATAAATAAATAAAAACTCACTAGTTTACACTAAAAAATGATATTATCATACTTACACATCGGGTTGTATACCCTGTGAACAAAACTTGGATTCTTTTGTCATAATTATCTGATAATTAATAAATCCAGTTCAAATGTTATGCTCTTTGGGAAATGACATGGTAGCCACAGTTGGTCAGCCAATGGAGCGTGTAAAACCTTTCCTTACCTGGGGTTGTTTTCTCTGAGACTGAATCTGGGACCCTCATCATCAAAGGGGCTCAGTCAGAGAAAAGGCCTGAGTGAGAGTGGTGCTTAAATTGAAACCTCATAGCTCTCCAGCTTCCTCAGCCCCAACTCACAAAGCATAAGAGGCCAAGGTTTCCCCCATGTTCTTACATCCATCTGATGTTTGGGGCTTCAGAGAGAAATCACTAGCAGAACCAACCCAATCACAGCCTCTGAGGTCTTGGGGTGGGTAAAAGGACTCCAGCTGATGCCCTCACAGTTGTATTGGGAATTTGCACAATTTCTGCTTTGTCTAAATTCAGAAAATATGGATATTGGCATAAATTTTAATCTACGAAAACTGACAGTCTCCAAAAACAGACAAAAGTTCAATTAAAGGGAAATCTTGGATTATACAACTGACAAATCGTATTAGGAACGGAGGTCTCCCTGTTTCTTGTATAACTGGAGAAGAAGCTAAAAAAAGTCTTTCAGAAAAAATCTGGGATACAGAAACAGAAAGAGATGCACCAGTCCTCAAAAATTATAATAGGCCCTTTATTGGAATATAATACTTCAGTCAGGATTTCAATGTGATAATCTAATTGTGGTAAATTGTAAAGGTGGTATAGTACTATTATTCACGATGTTTATAGTTTTTAAAATTTTATTCTTTTTCATTTTTTATTATAAAATCTTGCTAATATTCTGATTTTAATATTTCAAACAATGTCTAACTACAAATTGTTCTAATACATTCATGAGGAGGAGATTGAATTTATTAAAATCTAATATTTTGAATTTGATCTGACCCCAAATATGACACAGCATTTTCATTGCTTTTTCAGATCAAATATGGAATTCCTTCAGAGGCTCTGAGTGATAAAAGCAAATTCCCCTTTTTCCACCAGATGGACATCAAAGAAGGGATCCAGTACCCAGCCATTGTCCAACTGCTCCTCTATTTCAGATGGACCCTGATTGGCCTCTTTGCTTCAGACACAGAGAAGGGAGAGAATTTCATGAGGACTTTCCCTCCTGTGCTTGTCAGGAATGGAATTTGTGTGGTTCTATCACAACGATTCTCAACAACTGAACCTACAGCCTCCCTCAGGGATGCCCTCTCTAAGTGGAGACAAGTCAATGTCTATGTTCACTTCATGGAAAATGAGTACATTTTTGGCAGAATTCTTCCTCTCCATTTAACACTTCTGCGCTTACCGGGACTCATTGAAGGGAAAGTCTGGATCTTCACAACTTTTCCAGGGCCTAGAATAAACAAGCACAGACTTCTCAAATACATCCACAGTGGTGTGACCTTTGGTTATCTTCACAAAAGAAGGCCAAAAGATGAAGCCTTTGAACCCCATTTCTTTGTGGAAGAAAACTTTCAAGATCTTTATTTTCTCTGTTCTCTTTCAAAGAACGTCTTTTCTGTCAAAGGCCGCATAAGATGCGCCCAGAAAGCCCCACTGGAGACCCAGAGGAAATGGAACAGAGAAGCACTCAGAAATGTTTATGAATATTACACCTTCATGAAGACTCTGGCCCATGTCTTGAATGCCGCCTATTCCCCCAGATCGAGGAGGAGAAGGAAGAAGGGAGAAAAGAGGTCGGGGTCTCCAAGGCTGCAGCCGTGGCAGGTAGGGGGTCCTGATTTAGATCCATGGATCTGAGATCCTTTGGAGGAGGAATCCAGAGGAGAAGGAGGGGAACCACCTCAACAGATCAGCCCAATCTAATTACTCACGGGATAATGGTTCCAAAGCTGTATTTGTGTTTCCCAAGTATTTTACTACCACTCTGTGGGTGTGGCTTATTTTGTGGCTGTGGCTTGATGGTCATGTGATTGGGTGGGAGGGGCTTACTAGCCATGTGACCAGGTGGGGGGTGGCTTCCTCCCTCCCACCCACCCATCCAACTTCCTCCAACCATCCTTCCATCCATCCATCCATCCTCCCTCCCTCCCTCCCTCCTTCCTTTCTCTCTTTCTCTTTCCCTCTTTCTTACTTTTCCTCCCTCCCACCCACCCATCCAACTTCCTCCATCCATCCTTCCTCTCTCTCTTTTCTTTCTTTTTTCTTTCCCACTTTCTTTGTTTCTTTCTTTCTCTTTCCCTCTCACTTACTTTCCCTCCCTCCCAACCAACTTCTTCCCTCCTTCCTTCCTTCCTTCCTTCCTTCTTTCGTCCAACCCTCGCTCACTTCTCTCTCTTTCATTCTTTCATTCATTTTCTTTCTCCCTCCTTCCTTTCTTTCTTTTCTCTTTCTCTCCCCCTTTCTTACTTTCCCTCCCTCCCACCCACCCAAACTTCCTCCTCAGTCCTTCCTCCCTCCACTGCCTCCCTCCCCCTCCCTCTACCCTTTCTTTCTTTCTTTCCTTTTCTTTCTTTCTCTCTCTCTCTACCCTTTCTTTCTTTCTTTCTTTCCTTCCTTTTCTTTCTTTCTCTCTCTCTCTCTTTCTTTCTCTTTCTATCCCCCCCTCTCTCCTTCTCTCCATTCCTTCCACCCTCCCCTCCTTCCCTTCCCCTCCCTCCCTCCCTCCCTCCCCTTTCTTTCTTTCTTTCTTTCTTTCTTTATCTTTCTGTCCCCCCTCTTTCTTTCCCTCCTTCTTTCCCACCCACCCACCCACACAAACTTCCTCCTCAGTCCTCCCTCTCTCCACTGCCTCCCTCCCCCTCCCTGTACCCTTTCTTTCTTTCTTTCTTTCTTTCTTTCACCCTCCTTCCTTTCTTTCTTTTCTCTTTCTCTCCCCCTTTCTTACTTTCCCTCCCTCCCTCCCACCCACCCAAACTTCCTCCTCAGTCCTCCCTCCCTCCACTGCCTGCCTCCCCTCCCTCTACCCTTTCTTTCCTTCCTTCCTTCCTTCCCTCCTTCCTTCTTTCTTTCTCTCTCTTTCTTTCTCTTTCTCTCTCCCCCCGCTCTCTTTCTCTCCATTCCTTCCACCCTCCCCTCCTTCCCTTCCCCTCCTTCCCCTTTCTTTCTTTCTTTATCTTTCTCTCCCCCGCTTTCTTTCTATCCCTCCTTCTTTCCCACCCACCCAACCACCCACACAAACTTCCTCCTCAGTCCTCCCTCCCTCCACTGCCTCCCTCCCCCTCCCTCTACCCTTTCTTTCTTTCTTTCTTTCTTTCTTTCCTTCTTTCTTTCCTTCCTTCTTTCTTTCTCTCTCTCTTTCTTTCTCTCTATTCCTTCCACCCTCACCTCCTCCCCTTCCCCTCCCTCCCCTTTCTTTTTTCTTTCTTTCTTTCTATTCTTTTCTTTCTTTCTTTATCTTTTCCTCCCCCTCTTTCTTTCTTTCCCTCCTTCTTTCCCACCCACCCACCCACACAAACTTCCTCCTCAGTCCTTCCTTCCTCCTCTTTCTCCCTCTCTCTCTCCCCCTCTCTTTCTTTCTTTCCCTCCCATGCTCCCACAAAGCCAAACACCCAAACCTCATCAGTTCTTCCTCACTCCCTCTCTCCTCTTTTTTCTTTCTTTTCCTCCCTCCCTCCCACTAAATCTTCCTTCTCACTCTTTCCTTCCTTACTTCTGCCCTCCCTTTCTCCCTCCCTCTTTCTTTCTTTCTTTCTTTCTCCATCTGTCAATTGCAAAAGGCCGTTTTACTGGGATCGGCAAACATAACATCACTTGCTTGGGAAGCGCCCGACTGGTGATGAAATACAAAATCCAGCATAGTGATCTCGTTTGCTGTGTTGTATTGACATCATCATCATCATCATCATCATCAGCATCAATTATTATTATTATTATTATTATTATTATTGTTATTATTATTATTATTATTATTATTATTATTATTATTTATTAGATTTGTATGCCGCCCCTCTCCGCAGACTCGGAAATACTGTATTTGTCCTTCCCTGAACTTGATGTAGATTTTTTGCAAATTCTCCTCCAAGCTTGGTGCCTGCAAGCGGACTTGGTCCTTGAGTTGTTTGTCTCCCCAAGCCAGAATGTCCACTTCCTGGGATTCTTATGGCTGCATTTGCCTCCTTTCCAAGAACATCTCCCTGCTGACTCATATTCTGTTTCCAGTTAACTACGATTTTGAGGTCATTTCAACAAACATTCATATCAAATTTGGTGTCCCTCATCTTTCTTCCAGTCCATCATTAATGTTCTTATATGAGACTCTATTGTTAGTCAAGTCCTATGTGCTAAAAAAAACCCCTAGATGATTTTTCTACTGCTTTTTACTCCTGCACCCTTCTCTCTGTGAAAATCAGGCATATTTTTTTCTGCAAACTTGATATTCCACTCATTAAATTTTCTCTTATTTAAAAAGGTTAAAAAAAACCAGCTTCCAAAAATTGAACTATTACCAAGACAAAAGAAAAGTAGATGAAACATATTTTAAAAATTGTATATTTAAACACAGACAAACCCACATACATATACTGTATATTGTCCCCCAGTTGAATGCTATAACAGGGGTCCTCAAACATAGGTGGGCGATTCACAGTCCTTCAGATGGCTGGGGGGCGGGACCAGGTGGGTGGTCATGTGACTGGGTGGGTGTGGCCAATGTAACAGTCCATTTTTTTTCCTCTTTCTCCTTCCTGATAATAATAAGCCCCACCCCCCAAAGGGAAAAAGAGCCCAAACTTTCTTGCCACTTGCCTAACTTCATTACAACAGCAGCTTCAGGCTCTTCAAAAAAGGCCATTAAAAAAAGAATGAAAGAAACAGGATTTCCTTCAAAATAACTCCTGATCACAGAGCACAGAAGTCCTGAGAGGCTGAGAGAAGCTGTCAATCAAGCCCCCCCCCTCTCCTCTCTAGGGACTCACGTGGGTCCTTCCTTTTCGGTTCCAGCCAAAGGCTTCTGGCTTAGTAGAGCTGTGAGTGCCTGCCAGCAGGGGAGGGGGCCAGGGGAGGGAGGGGAGAACAGCCTCCTTCTTTTAGTCATTTGGGATTTTAAGCCGGAAGGAGAATTCAAACTGATTTGCTTCTTGCCGCACTTGTGCATATGTATCCACACACACATATATATGTTTTATTTTTATTTTATTCTTTGTCCAATATACAATACATATGGAAGAGAATAGACATTAAGTAATATATATAACGATAGAAAGTAAAAAGAAGAGAAGTAGATGGGAGGGAGAGAATATATATATGATATAAGAGATAAGGAGATAATATATATGATATATAATATATATATATATATATATACTGTGTGTGTATATATATATATATATATATATATATATATATATATATATATATATATATAATATAGATAGATAGATAGATAGATAAGGAGAGAATATATATGATATATGGGATAAGGAAAGACAATTGGACAGGGGATGATAGGCACATCAGTGCACTTATATACGCTCCTTACTGGCCTCTTAGGAACCTGGAGAGGTCAATCGTGGAGAGTCTAAGGGAGAAGTGTTGGGGGTTCGGAGTTGACACTATTGAGTCCGGTAATGAGTTCCACGCTTCAACAACTCAATTGTTAAAGTCATATTTTTTACAGTCAAGTTTGGAGCGGTTAATATTAAGTTTGAATCTGTTGTGTGCTCTTGTGTTGTTGCGGTTGAAGCTGAAGTAGTCGTTGACCGGAAGGACGTTGCAGCATATGATCTTGTGGGCAATACTTAAATCGTGTTTTAGGCGCCGCAGTTCTAAGCTTTCAGGACCCAGGATAGATAGTCTATTTTCGTAGGGTATTCTGTTTCGAGTGGAGGAGTGAAGGGCTCTTCTGGTGAAATATCTTTGGACGTTTTTGATAGTGTTGATGTCTGAGATGTCGTGTGGGTTCCAGACAGATGAGCTGTATTCGAGAATGGGTGTGGCATAGATTTTGTAGGCTTTAGTCAGTAGTGTGAGATTGCCAGAGCAGAAGCTACGTAGGATCAGGTTAACAACTCTGGAAGCCTTTTTGGCGATATTGTTGCAGTGGGCTTTAGCACTTAGGTCATTTGATATTAGTATTCCAAGGTCTTTTACTGAGTGTGGGTTGGCTGCGAGAATTTGTTTATTCAGTTCATATGCGAGGTTTGGATTCTTTTTGCCGATGTGGAGGGTAGAGCATTTGTTGGTTGATATTTGAAGTTGCCAGGTGTTAGACTAATCTGAAACAAAGTCGAGGTCTTTTTGGAGAGTGAGTGTGTTGTCAGTGGTGTTGAAAAGTTTCACATCGTCGGCAAAAAGCACACAGTTGCTTGCGATATTATCACAGAGGTCATTGATGTATAGGATGAAAAGAGTAGGACCTAGTACGCTGCGTTGGGGAACGCCGCTTTTGACAGGGATGGGGGTGGAAATGGCGCTTCCGATTTTGACAACTTGTTGCCTGTTTGACAGGAATGCAGTAATCCAGTTGTGGAGGAGTCCTGAGATGCCATAGGATTTGAGTTTTAGGAGAAGTTTGTCGTGAACCACTGAGTCAAAGGCTTTGCAGAAGTCGATATAAATTGCATCGATGGATTTTCCTTGATCAAGGTGGGTAGTCCAGATGTTTTTGCAGTGAAGTAGTTGTAGGTTGCAGGATAGTTTCTTTCTGAATCCAAATTGTTTTTTTGATAGTAGGTTATTAGATTCTAAGTAAAGGGTGATTGATCGATTTATAATTGATTCCTTGATTTTACAAGGGACGCAGCATAGAGATATTGGTCTGTAGTTGTCAACTAGTGATGGGTCTCCTTTTTTGAAAATGGGGATGACTACTGCTTTTGACCACATCTTGGGGAGAGTGCTGGTCCTGAAGGATTTTTGGAAGATAATGCTTAGGGGTTCAGCTATGGCAGAAGAAAGTTTTCTTAGGAAGTATGCACAAAGACCGTCTGGTCCGACAGATAGGGAAGGTTTGAGGTCACGGATTGCTTTTTCAACGTAGTCTATAGTGAAGGTGATTTGGATTAGGTTTTTTAGTGAGTTTGGAATGCGATTTGCAAAGAGGGGGGATGAGCCATTACTGTTAACAAAAACGGAGCCAAAAAAGGAGTTGAAGTGGTTAGCTTTGGATGGGTCATCGTGGTATTCTTTGTTGTTGGGTCCTACGAGAGGTGGAATAGGTCTGGAGTCGTTAAGTTTGTTGTTGATGAAGTTGTAGAAGGCATGGTTAGATTTGGTACGTAGGAGGTTTTCCTCTTGTTCACTGTGATAGTTGAGACATTCTACTTTTATTTGTTGGCATATGCTTCTATAGCAGCTTTTAAAGTTGGTTACTGGGCCTTTTGTATTTCTACGCCAGAGGGATCTTTTTTTGGTTTGTAGTTTCTTTATCGAGACTGATACGTTATTTTTTCGTTTTCTTCTAGGAGAGGTGAGTGGAACATGCAGATCTATAAGTCTATTAATTTGGTGTAAGAACGTGTTGTAGAGGTCATCAATGGTGATGCAGTTAGAGAACAAGGATTGCCAATTAATAAATGAGAGATTGGCATCTATGAGTTCATAGTTGGCTTTCCTGAAATTGTACTTAGGCGCCGCATACTTCATATGAGTGTTTAGATGATGTAGATTGAGGTTGAAGTTGATTGTGCTGTGGTCGCTGTTAGAAAAAGGTTCTTTTGTGTGCACTCCATAGATAGCACTTTTGCTGTTGCAGAATATGAGATCGAGACAGTTGTTGAGTCTGGTGTTGTTTTATACTAATTGTTCTAGTCCTAGGCTGGTGACGGCATTATAGATGGCGGTATGTATAGGTTTAGTGGAGCATTTGTTTAGTGACCAGTTGATGTGTGGTAGGTTGAAGTCACCAAGGAAGCTAGTGGGATGGGGGCAGGAGGTAGCCCACATTAGGAGGGAGGTTAGTTTAGTTGCATGGGTAATGTCGTAGTTTGGAGCTCTGTAGCACAGAAGGAAATGGAGTGTAGTGTTGAGGGAAATGTCGCAAACTAGGCTTTCAGGGAGGATGAGATCTTGTGTAACTTGAATGTTTTTTAGGTTGAGTGAGCTTTTGTAGAATATGGCTACACCACCCCCTCTGCGGGAGTCGCGGTCAGACTGGAAGACCAGGTAGTTACTTTGTGTGATGATGGAGTCAGGATATGAAGAGTTCAGCCATGTTTCACAAACAAATATTAAGTCAAATATGTTTGTGTCAAGTAGGATGAGGAATTCAGATAATTTGTTGATTATGCTTCTTCCATTGATTAGTTTACATTTGAGATTGAGTTCGTGGTCGAGGGTGGGATTGGGTTGATTTGGGTAGAAATTGGATTGGAATGAGGTAGTAAGAGGCACACTATCCTATTAGTTGCTTGAAGTGCTGGGGGGGTCCGTTTGAAGATGAGGGATGATGGGTGGAGAAGATGGCTGAGGAGGGACAATGGGAAGCTACAAAAATTGTCCTGCAACCAATTGGGTGGATGTACTTTATATATGGCAAGAACCAAAGCAGTGGGTGAATTCTCCTTCAGGCCTTATACTGTGGTTGCACTTGAATGAGTGTTAGCCAACTTCATCTGATTTTGAAAAAGCTATGAGACATGGAGATATGTCCCCCACCCACCCACCCACTTTTAAATGTCTACTTTTTAAAGCAGCCCCCTCCCCTACTCACCCACCGGCAGCAGCTGTGTCATCAGAAGGGCAGCTCAACCAGTGACAGAAGCCCCGCTCATGGGAAGATAAAGCCAATGGTGAGGGGTGGGGCAATTGCACATTTCTCTTTGGCAATACATTAATTGCATGCTTCTTATCTCATCTAGATTTTGCTCTTTTTTGTTAATTGAGTACAATAAAAATCAATTAAATCATTCTGACTCTTTGTAAGAGAAGTTGATTTTTTGTTTACATGCAGATTTGAGAGATATTCCTGAGTAACTTTGATATCTCTGTGTAAATCAGTTGCAAGGTATTTTAAATCCAGTACATTTATATCTGACGTTATTGTGGCTAATGGGGGTTGTTGACTCCCCCTTAAAGGAATCTGAGAGTCTCTCTGCTTTGCTTCTAGACAGAAGGCATGTTTTTCTGTGGCTTCAATATGGCATTTTAAAATTGCCTGCCTGCTTTGCACATCATTTAAAACATTTGCTTTCATTTCAGAGTTCTCCAGGAACACCTGTTGTTTATCAAAACATCCTGCTTTCTGTTTTGCCACTAAGTTAACATTGCTTGCATGGTTCTTCAGAGAACACTGTTTTTCACAGAAAATTATGTTTTGCTTTGCATGAGAGCTAGAAAGATCAGAGACAGCTTGGCTGTATTTTAATTCTAGTACATTATGAATTATAGTAGAAACGTAATTGTTACTCACTATTGAAGATGATTCATCTTTTGTAATTTCAGTAGGAGGTGAGATTCTTTCAGTTGCAGTCTCTGCAGCTTGAGGAATAAAGATTTCTTGAATCGGCATATTGGTTTCAGAAGGAGGGAGATGTCTCCCCTTCTTTTTTGCTGGCATTCCAGCCTGATTAATTAGAGTAAACAAACCATCCTCTGGCTTCCATGTCACCTTTAGCTGATAAAGGTGGAGGTGATGGAGTTAAGGAGACTCAGGCAGAGTAAATCAAAACAAGCATTTCTTTACTTTAAAACAGAAAATAAACGGTGCCATGAGAGACACATTAGCAAGCAGCTTAAAACATGGCATGGAGAAGAACAAGAGGGAGAAGAAGAGCTTTCATAAGCAGATGGAAGTGATATGTGGGATGTGACGTACACATGGGAGTGATTAAAGGCAAAGGCACACATTAACTCTTTAATTACTGAATGTCTCTGTGGCTGGCAATTTCCAGCGTGACAACTTTAAGGTTGAGGAGAAGAGAGGCTGCCTAGGGAAGGATCAGATCAGAAGGGAGAATCCTGCAGCTGTATAATGGGAGAGAAGGAAACTCAGAAAGGATCCTAGCTAACTTTTCAGGCTGAGAAAAGAGTTGGTGAGAGATTTGTTCTTTTCATATTTGCAACATTTGGTTAATGTTGCATTTCGATTAAAGTAGAATTAGCACATTTGAAGGTGTTTTCCATCAGGATGACAAGAGAGATGATTAGCCTGGCACCTTTCTTCTTGATAAACTCCCGTGCTTTCTGGGAATCTACCTGTAGTTTCTAAAGAGTTTATGAATCATCTTTTTTCCCTATCTATGCATTTTATTTCTCATCTGCTCTAGAATGTTCCCTATAATTGACCAATTGTGTCAATTATATTTTCTCTATATTTTGTCAGTATATGATTGACAATTTTTTCTCAAACTTTTTCATTCATTTTTGAAGATAATGGCAGTATTATTGAACCACATTTGGAGATTAGACAATTCTAGAAGAAAGACTGAATGTGGGATAAGAAACAATTATTTTTCTATTTCAAATTTATGGATGTTCCCATTCTAGTTTCATCCCTTTCTGGAGAAGAATGAATATTGGAATATTTCTGAGAAAAAACTGTACTTGGACCAAAATGGAGAGATAACAGCAGATTTTTTCATTAGAAGTGACTTGGTTCTCCCCAAGGGGGATGTCGAGAGAGAGACTCTGGCGTATTTTATAAGACAGAGATTTTCTATTGACCAAGATGCTCTTTCATGGCTAAAGTTGCTCAATAAGGTGGGAGAAATTTTGCTGTCTTTTCTCTGTTTTCCAAAGCCTGAGGTCCCATTTCAAGTGGGGAAAGCCTAGAGTCTCCAGGGTGGTTGGCCTTCCATGCCAGTTGGTGTCATTTAATGGACGTTCTTCAATAGACAGGACTTAAATGAAGATTTTTTGCCATGTTTTATGGAAATCTTTCAAGATCTTAATGGTCAGAGGTTTCTTTCTTTATCACAGTTTTATTCTACATTTTAAAAACCTGAAAGAAATAAAAGTTTCCTAAACCTTTTACACTAAACTTTATTCTCAGATTTAATATGAATATATCCTCATACTTAAATCTTTTTTCTGCAATTCCAACCACCAGACTTTATTAAATATAAAAATACTTTATTGTAATGTTCAATTCCAAAAGCAAAAGGGAACAATTAAATGAAAAATCTGCCAGTTGTTATACCTCCTGCATCTGTTTAGAAGAAGTCAGAGATTTCATATTAACCTCAATGAAGACCAGAGGCTAATTGTCTCCTGCCATTTTTACCTACATTTTCTATAGATGGAAAATCCTAACGTATTTCCTAACACTTTCTCTTTTTTCTGTTCAGTCTTTCCCTGAGTCCAAATGTGGGGAAAGTTGTCATCCTGGATTTGTCAAGAGGGCTCGAGAAGGAGAGCCAGTTTGCTGCTACGACTGCGTTCCTTGTCCGGAGGGGACCTTCTCCACTCAGGAAGGTGGGTGACACTGAGGAAAATGGGAGGCTTGGTGGAACTGGATCCATCCAGAACATTTTCAAGAAAGTACAAGTTAAAAGGCAGATTGGGGCAAACCTATTCTTTTCCCATTATTTGTAATCTGCACAATTTCTTATCTAAAAGGACTTAAATCAAAAAGACTTTGAAGGAGGGCCGGGAAGAGACGGGAGGAGGGGGTGGAAGACTGGTCAAGCTTTACTAACAACAGAGGAAATTTCTCTTCTGCTTTTGAGTTTGGAGAAGTGCTGCTAAATTAACCTTTCTAGGAACATCTGAGATCTTTGAAACTTGATGAATTCTTTCAGGTCCACCTTCTGAAAGACCTGGCAATTCACTGTATATTGGCCTCCCCTTGAGGATCACTGAGAAGGTCCATCATGTGGTGTTGTGGATAGTGTTGGGGGGAACTCATTACACAAATATTCTGCCCGTCATATTGATCCATCGATTAATGAAAATAGAGCTGGAAGGGACCTTGCAGGTCTTCTAGTCCAGCCCCTTCCTCAAATAGGAGAACCTATATCAGTGATGGTGAACTTTTTTGGCACTGAGTGGCCAAACCAGAACATGCAGATACACATGCTGGAGCATTGGAAACTCAAAGACTAGCTGGCCAGCGTGAACATGCCTTTTTTGGCCATTTTTTGGGGGACATTTTCTGGCTGTTTCTGGCTGTTTTTCAGGTCATTTTTGGTCCGAAAAACGGCGTGAAAACTGTCTTTCTTTTCGCTGTTTTCTGGACCATTTTCCAGTCTGTTTTCTGGCTGTTTCTCAGTGCTCCACTGCCTGCACTGGAAATCAGAAGATCAGCTGGCAATGGCACAGATTCCCAGAGTGAGGGCTCTGCGTGCCACCTCTGACACCCGTGCCGTAGTTTGCCATCATGGGTCTATATCATTTCAGACAAGTGACTGTCCAATATCTTCTTAAAAACCTCCAATATTGAAGGACACAAAACTTCTGGAGGCCAGCTGTTCCACTGGTTCATTGTTCTCACTGTTAGGAAGTTTTTCCTTAATTGTATATTGCTTCCAGATGTTATAGGATACTCTTGTCATCCTCCAAGTCCCTTTAACTTCTATGGGGCAGGACTCAAGATGTTTGGCTAAAAGATTATATGATTCATCATTAACCTCTAATAATGTAGGTTCCCATGAAGATGATACACACTACACAGAAAATAATATCGTATGAGTCCCCTGAACTTCATATGCCTGGCTACATTTTTAAAAATCTTAGCTCTTTTTAATGAAATAGTTCAGAAATACTTATTGGAAAATGTTCCTGGAATTAGGTGTTGTCCAAAATAATATTTATTGTAATGTAAAAAATCTATAAAAGAAATATTGCTTTTTATTTTTTAGATACTAAAAATTGTACCAAGTGTCCAGATGATAAATATCCTAATGAGCACAGAATCCAATGTATCCCCAAAGTTATAACCTTCCTGTCTTATGAAGACTTTCTGGGCATCATCCTGGTCTCTTTTGCCCTACTGTTGTTCTTAATCACAGACCTTGTTTTAATCATCTTCATTAAACATCGAGAAACCCCCATTGTCAAAGCCAACAACCGGGACCTCTCCTACATCCTCCTGGTCTCCCTCCTGCTTTGCTTCTTGTCTTCTTCTCTCTTCATTGGTCAACCAAGGAAAGCCACCTGCCTTCTCCGACAGACAGTTTTCAGCATCATCTTCTCAGTTGCCGTTTCTTCTCTCTTGGCCAAAACCATCACAGTGGTGCTGGCTTTTCTGGCCACAAAGCCAGGAAACCAAATGAAGAGATGGTTGGGGAAGAGTTTGACCAACTCCATCATCCTTTCTTCTGCTGCTGTCCAAATTGTCATCTGCTCCATCTGGTTGGCAATGTCTGCCCCCTTCCCTGAATCTGATCTTCACTCCCAGCATGGAGAGATCATCCTGCAATGCAACGAAGGGGCTGTTGTCATGTTCTACGTCACCCTCAGCTACATGGGCTTCCTGGCTGCCATCTGCTTCACAGTGGCTTTCCTGGCCAGGAATCTGCCTGGGGCCTTCAACGAAGCCAAGCTGATCACCTTCAGCATGCTGGTCTTCTGCAGTGTCTGGGTGACTTTTGTGCCCACCTACCTGAGCACAAAAGGGAAATACATGGTGGCAGTTCAGGTCTTCTCCATCCTGGCCTCCAGTGCTGGTCTGCTAGGTTGCATCTTCATCCCCAAGTGCTACATTATCCTTCTGAGGCCAGACCTGAACACAAAGGAGCATCTCACAGCCAGAACAAATGTAAAAACATGACATATAGCACCGTTGTGACAGTGGAAAAATTGTTATCGTGACGTTCATTTGATTTCCATTTAGATAGTTTGCAGAAGTCAAAGAAAAACCAATCTATATGTTTCAAAATGGGAATTTATTGAATGATGAATATTCTTGCAGCCCCATCCTCTTTCAATAAATCTTGCTAAAGAGATCTGTGTAAAATTTAGAGGAATTCAGCTTTTCAGCAACAGCTACTGAATGTGAAAGCTTATAGAAAATAATGTGGGCACTTCTTCTTCTTGACAGCAGCTAAAAGTGTTTGTGAGAGAGAATGAGTAGGAAAAGAGGTCAGGAGGAAGCTGTTGGGACCAAGTACCAGCCTGGTTGCCTGATCCTCTCCGTGAGAATGCCAGAATGATGTGAAATGCCATGTTTGATAGGTTCTCAGCTTGGAAGGGAAATCTTCATCCTATATAATTCTGTCTTTCTTTGGGATTTCAGTTTGGGATTATTATTTTTTGTTTCTGTACTTTGCACCAAAATTAAAAAAAATTAAAAAAATAAAATTTGTAATGAAATTTCCACTGTGTTTTTTTTCTTTCAAGAAGAGAAAAATAAAATCACAGTTTTCAGGCCTTTTAATTTTCCACTCTACAATTTCTGCCTAAAGCATTTTCTCTGCTCCTCTTCCAAGCTCTTCTTGTCTGTGAAGGACTGGAGAAGATGTCCAGAGAAAAGGACCTGGAGACTCTTCCCAGGAGGAGTTGAAGGGATCTTGTCTAAAGGCAAGAAGAAGAGGATTAGACATCAAGTGGGCTTTGGCTAAACTGGAAAACAGACTGGAAAACACACAATGTACCACACTTTACATTCACAAAGTAACATCGACAAGTTGTACCTGCCAAGAAAAATAGGAGGCTGGTGTGACAATTTGCTTTGCATTTCCCACACTCTCCTTCCTGGGTTGCCCCCAACCTCAGGCTGGGTAGCTAGGCGAAGAGGTGCCAATCAACAGTTGAGAAAAGAGGGGGGAGGAAAAGGCCCCCTGCAACTCCTGCCAGTGCTGGTCTCCCTGCCACTTCCCGAGGAAGAGAACTGGAGCGGGAGATTTAAAAATACCGGAAAGCCAAGGGAGAGTCACATGGTTATTATTGCCGCATGATGCCTTTTCATCTCAGCTGCGGGTGGAGTAAGGACTTCGCAAGGGGAAAAAGGTTTTATTTATTTATTTATTTATTTATTCATTCATTCATTTGTCCAATACACAATACATATGGAAGAGGATAGACATGAAGTAATATATATAAAGATAATATGTAAAAATAGAGGAGAAGATATATGAAAGGAAGAAAATATATATGATATATGAGAGAAAGGAAAGACAATTGGACAGGGGACGGAAGGCACACCAGTGCACTTATGCACGCCCCTTACTGACCTCTTAGGAACCTGGAGAGGTCATACGTGGAGAGTCTAAGGGAGAAATGTTGGGGGTTAGGGGTTGACACTATTGAGTCCAGTAATGATTTCCACGCTTTCATAACTCGATTGTTAAAGTCATATTTTTTACAGTCAAGTTTGGAGCAGTTAATATTATGTTTGAATCTGTTGCGCGCTCTTGTGTTGTTGCAGTTGAAGCTGAAGTAGTCATTGACCGGTAGGACGTTGCAGCATATGATCTTGTGGGCAATACTTAGATTGTGTTTTAGGCGCTGTAGTTCTAAGCTTTCTAGACCCAGGATTGTCAGTCTATTTTTGTAGGGTATGGCAGCCCAGACCTCTTTGGCACGGCTCTCCTTTTTCCCCCTGCTGCTGCTGCTGCTGCTGCGTGCACCTCACTTTTTTCCTCTTTCCTCCTTCCTGGCCTCAGACTGATTAGCCTCCAAAGGAAACTGAGCATGCCTGTCTGCCTTTTGCCTGTTCTGCTTTTCTGGCTCTCCAGACTGATGGAAAGGCTCCAAGGGGGGAGAGGCAAGGGCTTTCCGGCTTCATTGACCCCTGTCCTAGCAGTGGGGATGCTGGGGTGGGCTGCTGCCTGGATGTGGGGAATGCAGTAGGATAGCGAAAATAGAGCTCCACCCCAGAGCACCTAATTTGCACTGAAAGTTGAAAGAAAATGCAGGGCATCCTGCACAAGCCACACCCACAATGTGGCAGTAAAATTTTTTGGTAGCCCTTCACTGGCTGGGAGGAACCACTGTGCAGCATCCCAGGGAAGGGGGTCCCTGCAGATGGGAGGCTATGGGGTGGGGGGCAAGGTCCCTGTGAGCCCCAGGAAGGGATCCGGCCTTTACAGGGTCTTTCCAGCATCAGCCAAGCAAAATCCTTTACTCCAAATAATCCAGGCTGTCCCTGCAAAATCTCAGAGTAAAAGAATATGGTGGAATCAGCCAGGGATCCCTCCTGAGAGGGAGGAAGAGGGGCCAAGTTCTCCTCCTCCCCACTGAAGATCAGGGCTGCCTGGAGCCTTTCCCATCCAATGGGCTTCAGGGTGGGGGGGACAGAAAGGCTGGCTCCAACTCCAGCCTCCCAGAAATCTCCCGGACCACAAAACCCATCACTCCCTCTTCAGACCAGCCTCCCCCCTCCCTGGAATAATCCACGACTCCTTTCTCACGGGGGCGGGGAGGGTCAGTCCGGCCGTTTTAGCAGCACCTTCGGGACTCCACAGCCAAGAGACTCTGCCAAAGGGGGGGGGACCCAGAAAGTCTCCTTGGTGATTCCCCTGCAGCCCCCAGCTCCCGGCAAAGAGCCCCCAGCAGTACCTGCATGGCAAGTGTGCCCAGCACTTCAGCACAGGGAAAAGGATTGCCGGTGCCCCGCCCCCACCACTCCGTGTATTCACTCCCAGCCCTCCAAGACTGACAGAAGCCTCCGAGCCTCGCGCGCACAACGGCAGCTTCAGAAGACCAACGGAACAGGCACGAGAAAACGTTGCCTACAGTAGCTCCTGGATGGGGGAGAGAAAAACTCCTTTCCGCTCTAGGAATTCACACCTCTCTGGCCTTAATCCTTGTGCTGCGCTTCCATCAGGCGAGGATGATGCGGACTCTGTCCATGAACTGCCCGGTGTCAATGGGCGTCGGGCCTTTCTCGTGAGCCGAAATGAGCCCCTTGGTGACCCATCATCCACGCCCTCCACCCGTCAGATCTCAGCCCCGCTTGGAATTGCGGCGCCAAAGAGGCAAAGGCGCGTCTCTCTTGTCTTCGGCTCGCAATGGGGTCTGCCGTGGCCGTGACTGACCACCAGGGGGCTCCCTCCGCAGGGGGCGCTGCCCTGGCAGCTCGTTAGCCTCAAAGCAGAGGTGAGCATGCGCGTACTCCTTTTGCCCGTCTCTGCTTCTCTTGCTCCCCAGCCTGATGAAAAGGCACGGAGGGGGGAGGGGAGGAAAGGCTTCCCCGGCGTCCGCCCCTCCCCCATTCTTTGAGCCTAGACAGCCCCCCCCCTTAGCCAAGAGGCTGCAGTGGGGTCTGGAAGGGAGGGGGCCTTGAGGAGCATCTCCGGGAAGGGGGTCCCACCAGATAGCAGGCAGCCTTGGGAGGGAGGGGGGCTTCCTATCTCCCCCGAGCTACAATCGCAGCCAGCGCGGGAATTTCTTTCCTTTAGGGCTTCTTTCCCACTTGGTGCCAGGAACGTTTGGATGCCCTTGGGGAGCCCCAGGAAGGAACCCCGCCTTTATAAGGGGTCTCCCCAGCGTCGCCAAGCAAAGGATAGGTAACCGCTGTCTCCCCTCCCTCCAACCCAGGATTTCCCTCCAGGAAAGAAGCTGCTGGCTGCATTGCTGGGGGTTCCCTGCAGGGGGCTGGTGGGGGGGGGCGTTTGGGGACCCTTCCTGGGAGGGAGGGAGATACAAGCCCCCCTTCCTGGCTTTGTGCGTGCGTGCATGCTTGTCTATCTTGGATTCCCCTGTTGGAGGAAGGCGTGGGTGGGATATTGTTGCTGCGGTGTTGTGGTTGCGCGTTTTATGTGGGTGAAGGAGAGCAGGGGAGGGGGAGGAAGAGTGGAGGAGAGGGGGAGGAAGAACAGGAAGAGGAAGAAGAGAAGGAAGAGGAAGAGGAGAAGGAGGAAGAATAAGAATAGAAGGAGGAGGAGGAGGGGTGGGGGCCTAGAGAAAGGCAGTGGAGGAGCCGCAAGAGAAACCAGTTCAAGCGGCCAAAGATCCGCGGAGATTCTCCCGGAGCGGCTTCGAGGGCTCGGCCGGCAGCTTTGCCTGGAGCCTCTCAGGTGCTAAGCAGGGCGGCTGAGGGTCCCACCTGGATGGGCCACCAGGATGAAGGCTGCGGGAAAGCAAGGAAGTCTTTTCTTCCCTTCAGCCCCCCCCCCATTTAAACCACCCCCTCTTGTCAAAATTTCCTTTCTTTTCCCTTTTTGTCCTTATTCTATTTTCTTCCTTTTCCCTTTCAATTTCCCTTTCTTTTCTTTTCCTCTTTATTCCACCCTTATTCTCCCCTCTATTTACCTCCTTTCTCGTTTCTTTGCAATTTTTATTTTCTACTTTATGCCATGATAATAAAAAATACTAAAAAAGGAGCCTTTTATTTTAGGATGGATTATGCAAATTTCCCTGGGGGAAATGTGTGTGTGTGCGCCTGCAGAGAGATGCTCTCCAGCCCCAGAGGAAGAATCCGCGGTTCTGCATGGGGCGCAGGGGGGGGGGGTCGCGAGGAAGCGTTTATTTCGGCCGTTGGAGGTGGCAGGGGCCAGAACGAGGGACAGCACCAATGGGAATTCTGCCTGATTCAGCGCCATCGGCTTCTGGGCAGAGTCCTTTGTGGCTTCACCTGAAGGAGGAGAGAGAGAAGCGGAGAAAGTGGGAGGGGGGAGAGGGGGGGATCCTGTCCTGAAGAACCAACTGGGGCTTCTTCTCTGGGCGGAACCCTCTCCTCCAGTGGGTGAAGTCAAGGGGGAGTCTGCCCGGAGACCGATGACGCTACAGAAGGGAGACCTCCCATTGGTCTTCCTCCTTGCTGACCGCTCCCAATTTCTACTTTCGATGAAGCCCCATTCTGGGCTCAGCAGCCTTTCGACGATCCCTTCGCTTGGCGCAGAGGGAACCGGCGGGGAATCCCAAGGGATCCACGGAATCTTGAGACAGGTCGTTTTCTCGGGGGGGGGGGGGCGTCAGAAGGGGAGGGGTGAGGCAGGGCGGGGCCAGGCAGGGGAGGCCAGAAGGAGGGGCCAGGGCCAGGCAATTCAGCCAGTTCAGATGAACACATCAACAAAGTTGGAAGGGACCTTGCAGGTCATCTAGTCCAGTGTTTCCCAACCAGTGTGCCGCGGGACATGGTCAGGTGTGCTGTGAGCCCAGCCTGGCTGGAGCTTCCCTGGCGGTGATGGCAAGTGAGCTTTTGGGGCCCGGTGGGAGGGCGCCGGCCACTGTTGCTTCTAAGCTGCGTGGGCATGCACCCGCACAGCCATTAGGAAACACACACACACACACCCGCAGAAATTTTTGAAGTGGAGCAAAGCCACGCAGTCCCGAATCGCTCCCTTCTCCGACCAACAAAGTTGGCTGCCCAGGAAAGCGCCGCGTTTCAAAAGCGTGCATTTAAAAAGCGCGTTGCTTTCCCAGGCAGCTGGTTTGCTGGCTGGATAAGCAAGCGATCCAGGACTGCATGGCTTTTGCCGTGATGACAACAACAGCGCCGTGGTGGCCTTCAAGCGCCGCCCGTCGTGGTGCCCCTCCACCTGATCTTGCAGGTAGAAGTCGGGCGGGGTACCGGGAGGCGGAGGCGGCGTGTGGCCAGGCGCTGAGCGCCATGGGCATCTGGGAGGGCGAAGGGGTGAATGTGGCTGCTGACTCTTCAGCGGAGGCGATGGTGGAGTCTGCGCTGGGGCCATGTGGGGCCGCTGATCCAGGGGGCTGTGGACTGGCAAGCCGCCCTCCACTCTCTCTGTCAAGTAAACTAAACATGAGGATCAAATTATAGCCTTGATTGCTTTTGATTACTTTTGAACAGGTCACAAAAATTCACCTCACAAAGGAGTGAGGGAGAAGAGAGGGCGCCTTCCCACGAATTCCCCCTCCCTCCCCGGCACTCCTGCGAGAAACCCCACCCCACCCCGCCAAAGGGAGTCCCCCCTCCTCAGAGTTAAGCGAGGCCCCTCTCTCAGGTTTGAGCAGAGATATCCCCCCCCCAAGGCATGGGGTTACCTTCCACGCTGGCCCTTCCCCCGTCTCCCAAAGAAAGTGACGCTGCCTCTGAGCGCGGGCAGAGCGCGCGCTATTCCACCCCCACCCACCCACTCGCTCCCAACCGTCTGTGAGGCCAACTGACCTGGGAAGATGGCGGCTGATGGCAAACCGGAAGCCGGCAACGCCATGTTTGCCTCAGGGTCGCCCTTTCCAAACTGTCTTCCCGGCAGCGCTGTGGGAGGCCTGGCCGGCGGCAGAGAGTGTCTTAAAAGACGCGCCAAACTAGCGAACAGGCCAATGGCGTGACCTGAGGAAACACGTCTCTGAGGCGAGGGGGACGTACAGGGATCCCGCCTGCCTCATTTGTTTTTGTGAGTGGGGGTCTCCCTCCTTTTGGGGCTCTCTCCTTTGCAAGGGCTGTTTCCCGGCTGTGACCATTCTCTCCCCCCTCCCGTTCAAACAACCTGACAGGGTGTTTTTTCACTCCCCCCCCCCATTTTTTGCCCCCGTCAAGCGCGTGGTAGCGGCGACTGCACCTTTAAGAGAAGGGAGGGGCCCCTGCTTCTTTCGCCCCGAGAGTTCACGTCAGCATACGGGGCTTTGCATCCAGCCAGAGCAAGCCGCCCATCCGCCCCCTTCCCCTCCTTCCCCCTTCCGTGACCCTCCATCTCCGTCCCCGCCCGCAACACCCGAGACCCCGTCATGGGCTGCTGACCACAAGGGGGGAGGGAACGCTATGGGAGTAATGAAATTTTTAGCAGACCGGCAGGATCACATCTTAAAAAAAATAAAGTTTTAAATTTATTTTTTTAAATCATTTGCGCATGCGTTGTTGTGCTAGCCAGCAGGCTAGCCGGGATGAGGCAAAGGGAGGGCGAGGAGAGAGAATCAAGCAGGCTGCGGTGGCCAATCAGCGCCGCTTTCCCGAGGTGCATAAATCAAACGGTCAGCCAGCAGCTAAGGAGTTTTTTTTACTTTGGAGGCAACGCAGAGCTTAGGATCCAGGGCGCCTCTCGATTGTGCCCTCTCCCTGGACTGGGAGCAGCTGTGCATAGGGGGGTACGAGTTGCCTTCTCTCTCCTCACCTGCCCACCCCCACCCCTCCATTTCTCTCTCTTTTCTTTTTTTTAAACCCCCCCCCATCACCAGTTAGGGCAGGCCAGCTAAGATCAGGCTTTGAAATGAAACCCCCCTTTCCCCTCTCAACCCCCGAATCTATGCATTCTTCCCGCGGCGACCCCTTCCCTTTGGGCAGAGGGGGAACCGGCGGGACCCACTGCCTGATCCAAAGGGATCCCGGAGATCCTGAGACTTGGCTCTTCAGCCCTTCCGCCCCACTCCACCCCTTTCCCTTTCTGTCCTTCCTCTGTCTTCTTTCCTTTCTCTTTCCCTCCTCTCCCCATTCCTTTCCCTTTCCCTTATTCTTTCCCTTTCTTTTTCTTTCCTTTCCCTTTCTGTCCTTCTTCTAGGTCCTTTTCCTTTCCCCCTCCCCCTTCATTTCTCTTTCCCTTTCCTTTTGCTTTCTTTCTCTTTCCTTTCCCTTTCTGTCCCTCTTCTATCTTCCTTTCCTTTTCCTTTCTTTTTTGCATATTCTCTCCTTCTTCTATCTTCTTTCCTTTCTTTTCCTTCACCTTCTTTTCCTTTCCTTTCTCCTTCTATCCTTACTCTATCTTCTTTCCTTTCCTCTCCCTTTCTTTCCCCCCTCTTTATTCCACACTTTTTCTCCCCCCCTTTCCCCTTCCTCGTTTCTTTACTACTTTTATTTTCTATTTTATGCCATGATAATAAAAATAATTAAAAGGAACCTTTTGTTTCACGATGGATTATGCAAATTTCCCTGAGGGGAAACGTTTCTCTCTCTCTCTCTCTCTCTCTCTGTGTGTGTGCAGCCAGATGCTTCCAGCCCCAGAGAAAGAATCCGCATGGGGGGGGGGGGGCGGGTGTCGCGAGGATGCGTTTATCTCGGCCGTTGGAGGTGGGCGGGGCCAGAACGAGGAACAGCACCAATGGGAAATCCCCCTGCTTGAGCGTCATCGGCTTCTGGGCAGAGTCCTTTGTGGCTTCACCTGAAGGAGGAGAGAAGCGGGGAAAGGGGGAGGGGAGAGGGGGGGGATTTTGGCTTCTCTGGGCGGAACTCTCTCCTCCAGGGGCTGAAGTCAAGGGAGAGTTTGCCCGGAGACCGATGACGCCGGAGAAGAGAGAATTACCATTGGTCCTACTCCTTTCTGGAAGCTCATAATTCCTAATTTCGAGGAAACTCCATTCTGGGCTCAGCAGCCTTTTTTCGATTCCTTCGCTTGGCGCAGAGAGGGAACCGGCGGGGAATCCCACTGCCTGAGCCCAAGGGATCCACGGGATCTTGAGACAGGTCGTTTTCTGGGGGGAGGGAGGGCGCTCAGAAGGAAAGGGGGGAGGCAGGGCGGGGCCAGGCAGGGGAGGCCAGAAGGAGGGTCCAGGGCCAGGCAATTCAGCTGGTTCAGGTGAACACATGAACAGAGTTGGAAGGGACCTTGCAGGTCATCTAGTCCAACCCTCCGCCCACGCAACGGAACCTACATCTGTCTCTACATAGGATCGAAATCCCAACCTCCTGAACCAGGGAGAACTAGCTAAATCCCACCACTCCTCCCTTCCCTGTATTTTTCTCTTCCCTCCCTCCTTTCCTCCTCCCACCTCTCTCTCTCCTTCTCTCTCCCTCCCCAAGTCATTTAGCCCCAGATCTTCCCAAGGCCTTTCACTCCCCATTTTTTCTTTTTATTCCATATACTTTTTTTTAAAGGAAAATATATTTTATTGAACAGTTTTAAAACATATAAATACAAATATACATATGTACAAACCCATCTTTCAAAAGACACCACATGACATTACATAACAAGACCTAAACACTAAACAATATTCATTTATCAATGTTATATATTGGTATATTTTCTGTGTATCTATAACACTTGTTCATTAATTTATCTATATTCACATAATTCATTAAACTTTCAGTGCAAATTGGGTGCTTTGGGGTGGAGCTCCAAATTTTGCTACTGGAACTGCATTCCTGACCGTTCCTGTAGAAGCCTATCACTGGTAAGGGTCCATGAGACTCCATAGATTCAAGGCTTGTTCCTGAAAAATGCCCCTACCACTGCCCCCCCCTTCCATCTCAGTCGCCAGGTGTGCCTTGCGAAGGGGGGCGGGGCTCTCCTCCCACTTAGGGCTCAGTCTGTGTTGATCTCCCCTTCTCTCTTCTCTCCGTGCTCTGGGATCAGGAGGGGGTGATCCTTGCTCTTCGCCTGATCTCTGCCTCTCCTCCTCCCCCCTCCCCCTCCTCCTCCTCCCTGTCTGCAAGCCTTTCTAATCCTGAACAGCCTTGCCTGGACTGACTCTGCCCTTCCCCAGTTCCCTCCAAGGCCAAAGGAGCCCCCCTCTCCATCTCTGTCGTCTCTTCTTCCAGCTCATCCTCCCCTGCAGATTCAGACTCCGAGGGGGGCGTGACAAGGGCTATTAATGTCCTTAATGGATGTCAATAAGTTTCTCTTTTTAAAGATCATTTTTTTTTCAGTTTTGCAAGGAAGAATAATCTGGACTTCCTGCAATAACACCTATAAAACCTCCCTTTCTCCGTCGCAGATGGCCGTACTTGTGGGTCAGCCAGGAGTTCTGCCACTTGTGCATGGCAGGAATTGGGTGGAAGGGCCCCAATGTGAAGCTCGTCCTGGAAAGAGGGGCCCAAGGGGTCTCTGGGGTCCCCTCCTCCTCCCACCAAGGAGTCTTCCTGCGTTCTGCAATGGAGGATGGAGGCAGAAAGCAGGCCAGGCTGGGATCAATCCTCTCAGTTCTGGAAACCTGCAGAGACCCGGCCGACTCCTTACACACCAACTGCCCCCCCAAAATCCCCTTGTCCTCAGGACCGTGTGGCAGACAGGACTGAGGGGGGTCCGTATCCCCCCTCTGTTAAGAGGGGACTGTTCCTTGTAACGCAGATGGCCTCTTTGAGCCCTCTTTCCAACCAGGGGTCTCCTCTGTCCAGAGGGTGGACTTTGCTCTCTCCCAAGACAGTTTCCCCAGTTCCAAGGAGGTCCCCTTGCCCCATATTCGCCCTCTCATTCAGGTGACCCTGTGGGTGCAGATAAACCCCCAGGGGGCCTCAAAGGCCTCTCAGAGAGCTCACTGCTGACCTTCACAATGCTCACCACCAAACGACTGCAAAGGGGACAAATCCTTCCATTCTCCACCATTCAGTCAGAACTGAAGAAGCTTCTGGCATGGGAAAAAACCCCAAGAAATCACAGCTGTCTTTTGAAAAGCCCCTTTGGGATCTGCGTTGATGATGCTGCAAAGAGGGATGGGATTTTCAGAGTCTCTTCTGTCCCTGAACAAGGAAATGGGATGAAGTGGAAGAGCCTCGGGTCTTGTGCCTGATGTTCCCTTGGCAAATAGGAGGTGAACCTGCCAGGCCTGTTTTGGAGGTACAGTATTAGGTTTGCCGTGGGTCAATGTTCCCTCTAATTTTTTTTCGGTGTGGGCGGAAAAGTATAGTGTCTGAGCGACAGTCCCTTTGGGACTGGGCGGCATAGAAGAATGAATGAATGAATGAATGAATGAATGAATAAATAAATAAATCCCTTCTTTTTTTATTAAAAGAAATTAATAATAAAACAAAACCAAAATCTATTACTATTACTTTTTTTTTTAATTTTTTTTATTACAAATATATACACATTTACATACAATATATGTTTTATATTAATACAAGGCTAAATCAACACGTAACAAATAAACGAACAAACAAACATGACAAACAAACAAACAAAAATATTCTTTAAAAAAAGATCTAATTGCTTATTTAAGTACATTAATAACAATAACTATTCACTTAGCATATTTTATAATATTTGTACTTGTATTCCCTTCAGGAGGTAAGTTTTGAATGATTTTTGATTTTAAATTATTTTCTGGTGAAGCATGTTGTGTCCTCAGCGTATACCATTTTCTCTTGTAGGTTGTCACTGTTCTTTAAATCATTTAATTCTTTCTTATCCGCCTTCTTTTATTCATATTCAATTTCTTTAATGTCATACAGATCTTTTTTTTATAAAAAGGTTTTTTTGTATATATGTCTTTTGTATTTTTTTTTCTATGCAATGAAAAGGATATAAAGTATTGTTAATTTGATTTTTTCTTTTGAATCTTATTTCTTTTCTTAAACCAGTTATAAAGATGTATCCAGGTTTTATCGTGTTCGGAATCCTCTTTATTTTTTAATTTAATTGTTAGTGCGTCAAATTCAGCACAGTCTAATATTTTTTTAATTATCAAATCGTCTTCAGGTGGTTCGGGTTGCTTCCAATTTTGAGCTATCGTTATTCTAATTGCTGTCAATATATGAATTAATAAGTAGTGTTTGTTTTTTTCAATTTTTTGATCTATAATTCCCAGGAGAAAGGCTTCAGGTTTTTTATTTATCTTCATTTGTAAAATCTCTTCTATCCAATTCTGCATTTTGTTCCAGAATTTTTTCATTTTTGAGCAGGTCCACCAAATGTGGTAGTATGTCCCCATTTTTTTACACCTCCAACATTTTGGGCTTGTTCCTTTATACATTTTGGCTAATGTTGCCGGTGGGAGGTGCCACCTATAATACATTTTGTATATGTTTTCCTTATAAGCTGTAGATTTTGTTAATTTATAGTTTTTGGTCCAAATTGATTCCCACTTATCTAAATTTATGCTATAACCAAAATTTTTGCCCCAACTATGTATACTATTTTTAACGATGTGTTCCTCCATTTTATAGTGTAGCATATATTTATATATTTTGGAAATCATTTTTTTTTCTTGGCCTAAAATTATCTTATCTAATTCTATCTCTTTTATTTGTATTTCCTTCTTTTTCCCTTCTTGATATTTTGATTTAATTACGTTATACGCCCACCAGTCGATTTTGATTCCAATTTCTTCTAATTGTTCCCTAGTTTTTAATTCCCCATTTTTTTCTAATGTTTGATAATAATTTAACATTTTGTTTAGTTCTCTTGAGTTTGGATATACCGTCGCCTCTAAGCTCGAGTACCATTTGGGAGTTTGGTGATAGTACATTTTTTTGATTTTTTTCCAAGTTGTGTATAACGAGTTTCTTATTATATGTTGTTTGAAATAACTATGTGTTTGTTCTTTATTTTCCCACAGGATAGCATGCCACCCTATTCTCATATCATGTCCTTCCAGTATTAGAAGTCTTTTATTTTCCAATTTAAACCAATCTTTCAACCAATCCATAATTGCTGCATTATAATATAATTCGAAATCTGGTAGTGCAAATCCTCCTTGTTTGATATTATCTTGCAGATATTGTATTCTAATTCTAGGTTTTTTTCCGGCCCAGACGAATTTTGTAATCATTCTATTTAATTTTTGAAAAAAGTCTTTTCTTAATATAATTGGAATCGTCCTAAATAAATATAGAATCTTGAGTAAGATGGACATTTTTATTGTTGAGATTCTACCTATGAACGAAATAGGCAATTTGTTCCATTTTTCTAATTTCTTTTTTATTTCTTTTATTAAAACCGTGTAATTATCTTCCTTTATTGTGATCGCTTTTGCTGTTAATTTTATTCCCAAATATTTAACTGTTTTTACTATTTGTAGGCCTAATCTGTCTTCTAATATTTTCTTCTCTGTATTTGTTAAATTTTTTGTCAGTATTTTGGTTTTTTGTTTATTAATTTTAAGTCCTGCTACTTTTCCGAATTCAGTAATCTCTTTTAATAAAACTTCCCCTGATTCAATTGGATCTTCTATATTGAATACTAGATCGTCGGCAAATGCCTGGATTTTGTATTCTTGTCCTTTCAAATTTAATCCTTTAACATTTTTATTTAACCTTATCTGATTTAATAAGATTTCTATGGCCAAAATAAATATTAATGGGGAAAGGGGGCATCCTTGCCGTACTCCCTTTTCTATTTTTATTTTTTGCGTTAATTGGTCGTTTATTATAACTTTTGCCGATTGTGTAGAGTATATCGTCTTGATTGCTTTTATAAATTTTTCTTTAAATTTCATTTTGGTCAGTTGTTTAATGAAGAAGTTCCAATTCAAATTATCGAATGCTTTTTCCGCATCTAAAAATATTAATGCCAAATTCTTTCCTGGGTTTACCTCATAGTATTATAAAATATTTATAATGTTTCTCAAATTATTTTTTATATTTCTGTTTGGTAAAAAGCCGTTCTGGTCTGGATGTATGATTTCGTTAATTATCCCTTTAAACCTTTCTGCTAATATTGTTGTAAAGATTTTGTAATCTGAGTTTAGTAATGCAATTGGTCTGTATTGTTTTATTAAATATCTTTGTTCCAAATCTTTTGGTATTAGTGTTATTAACCCTTCCTTCCAGGATTCAGGCATTGCTCCTTTATCTAACACCTCATTTAACATCTGTAGTAATAATTTTTTGACTGGTTCATATATTTCTTTGTAATATTCGGCTGGTATTCCATCTACTCCTGGGGTTTTGTTATTGTTTTGTTTTTTAATTGCTAGCTCTAATTCTGTCATAGTTATAGTTTTATCCATTCTATCAATGTTAGTCTCCGATATTTGGGGTAATTCAATCTCGTTCAAATATTGATCTATTTCTTCCTCTTTTATCTCATCTTTCCTATATAGCTGTTCAAAATAGTTTTGTATTATCTTTTTTTTTTCTTCTATATCAATTTGTTTTTTTCCCTTTTCATCTTCCAGTTGTTGGATATATTTCTTCTCTTTCTGTTTTTTAATTTTATAGGCAAGCCACCTTCCCGGTTTGTTTGCGTGTTCGAAGTAATTTTGTTTTACACTTTTGATTTTTTGGGTTATTTCTTCCTGTGCTATCAAGTTTATCTTATGTTTAATTACATCTCTTTTTTCTTTTAGTTCGATTTTTTTTGGATCTTTTATCCATTCGGCTTCTATTTGTTCTAATTCTTTTTGATTTTCTCTCATCTCCCTATTTTTATCCTTATTTTTTTTACTAGTGTATGCAATGGTTATCCCCCTTATATATGCTTTGGTTGTGTCCCATATATTTTGTATGGTTGTGTCTTCATTCCAATTTTTTTCTAGAAAGATATCTAATTCTTTTTTTGAAAATTCTTTGTATTTGTTTTCTTGTATAATTTTTGTATTCATTGTCCATCTATTTTTTTTGGTTTGGTTTCCTCTAATTATAATACTTACTGGGTTGTGGTCTGCCCAAATGTTGGGTTCTATTTCTGCTGATATTATCTCTTGTTGTAATTCTATGTTTGTCCATATCATGTCCAATCTGGACCATGAGTCATGTGGATGTGAATAATAAGTATACTTACATTCATCTCTGTGTCTTTCCCTCCACGTGTCTTTTAGTTTAAATTCCTCTATAATATCTTTGAGTTTTTCTGGTATTGTTTTTTTCTTTTTACTCTTTTCTTTACCTTTATAGTCTTTGTCGTAATCTATTATTATATTGAAGTCCCCAATCACACAGATGTTTCCTTTTTCAATTTTTATTATTTTTTGGTACAACGTTTTATAAAAAGATTTTTGGTCTTTGTTGGGAGCATAAATCACAATTAAATTTGTTTTTTTTTATTAATTTCAATTTCTGTTATGAGTATTCTACCCTCTTCATCACTGTCAATTACTTTTGGATTTAACCAGCTTTTAATATATAGTGCAATTCCCCTTTTTTTTCTCGTTTGCAAGTGATGTGAATAGTTTCCCTAGTTTCGGGTGTTCCAATACTTTCTTATCCTTTTTCCTTACATGAACTTCCTGAAGGCATATTACATCTAAATTTTGTTTTATTAATTTTGTAAATGTTTGTCCTCTTTTTTGAGGAGAGTTCATTCCATTTATATTCACCGAAAATAATTTAATTTCCTTATTCATTCTTCGTCAACTATCTTGCCCTTTTGCTGCTTCTAAGCTCTCTGTAATTTTCTGTTTTCTCCCCTTTCCCCTTGCTTATCTTGTCTGTTATCTCTTCCTCTATCTCTCCCTCCTCTTGGCTTGTTGTCTCCAATTCCGTGCTGCTTTCCCCTTCTTTTTTCAGGTGTTCTAGAATAAATTTATCTGCTTGTTCTAATGTTTCTATATTTATTTTCTTCCCCTTCCACGTTACCATCACCCCCTCTGGCACTAGCCATCTAAATTGTATCTCGTTTTTTATTAATTTGTTTGTAAAGTAATGGTAGTCCCTCCTTCGTTCCCTAATTCTTTTAGGTATTTGTTTCAACACAATTATGTCTTTCCCTTTGTACGTTAAGACCCCTCTAGTATTCCTATATATCTCGTCTCTCAGGGTTTTTTTTGTAAATCTAAGGTGGACCTCTCTGGGGAGTTGTTGGCGACGTGCGTAGTTGGTTTGCACTCGATATACCTTGTCTACGTGATTAATTAGTTCACTATCGTTTATTTTTAACTCTTCCGCAAAGAGTTCAACTACAGTCGCAAACAGGTTCTCCCCCTTTTCTTCGGGTATATTTTGTAGCCTGAGATAGAATGAGGCTTTTTCGAATTCTAATTGGGCAATGGCCCCTTCTAAATCTTTATTTACCCTCCTAAGGTCTTCTTCGTTTTTAGTTAATCTCAACTTGTTCGCTTCTGTTGTCTCTTCCACTTGTTGTATTTTAATTTCCTGTTTGTCTACTGCTTCCTTAACATCTTCTATTATACTGCTAAATTTGGCAAAATTTTCATTTACTTCCTCAAATTTTTTTTGTGTCTCCTGGTGGTTTTTAATTATAGTTTCTTGGGTTTGATTAGAGGATTCCTGTTGTTTTATCATAAATTCTTGAATTTTGTCTAGGGAATTTTGTAAGCTTTGAAGCGAGGGTGCCTGATCCTTAATTTCTCCTGTAACTATATCGGAAGTTGAAGAGGATTTCTGCACAGCTGGTGATAGTAGGGTTAAATTACCCCTTCTCATCGACTTGGTTAATGTTTGTTGAGTTGCCATTTGTAATAAGTTTTAACCTTCTAATAATTAAATAATCAATCTATTCTATATCTAATCAATTAATCAAATTACTCTTTAACAGTTAATTCAGTATGTAACCAGTCGAACCAATCAATTTATACAACTTATTTTTCAAAAGAGAGAAAGGATAGAGTTAATGCTTTCAATTATTATCGGTGTTTCAATATTTAAACAATATTTAATCTAACTTAGCTTATTCTTTTCTGACTTATGTTTGATATTCTAACTTATACCTTAATATTTAATATTTAATCCTTAATATCTAATATCTTAATATCTAATAATATCTACTACTTAATGCTATAGTATTTAATACTTAATACTTAATCAATATTCAATATACAATATATAATACACAATTAATTAGTTAATGGTTAAGAGATCAACAGTTGAGTAGTTAAGTAGTTAAATAATAGTTGAATAAATCCTTATAAATATTATATATGAACAATTTTTAAGAGTAGAGGTAGAGGTTTAAATAATAATGATATATTATAGCTTTAGCAAGTCCTTACATCAATTAATCACTTAATTAATTTGTTAGTTAATTACATTTATTAGTATTATTAGTTAATAACAGCAATTACTTTGATTTCATCTAATTGTATTCCTGTCCAGTCTGGTTTCTGTCCTTTATTTTCCTCTGATTTTATATATTGTCCAGTATACGTTTCTTGATCCTAATATTGGTTTAGTCCAGACTATTGCAATAGTAAGTAAATTTAGCAGTCCCACATTTAATATTCACAGTTTAGTAGATTGTAGTTTAATGTCTGGTAGTTTAATTTCGCGTAAATTCCTAGTTTCCTATGGGAGGATCTGCTGTGATGACGTTGGAAAAAAACAGCCCAGTCAAGTTGATATCTATTCGAGTCAAATTCCTGTCCCTTTAAGGTTATACCTTCTTGTGTTTTATGGGATTTTAAGTCGTTGTGTAGTCCAAAGGCAAGCGCAAACCAGATAGACCAGATAGACCAAAAGAACCAGCTAAACAAAACGAAGGGGCGTAGATCTCCACGATGTTATCTTGCTGTTTCTGCTTCCTGCTTTCGTAGCTCTATGTTTCCGGAAGAGGGGGAGGCTTAAACACGTAAATGTAACGTCTCACACCGGGGGAGGTTTTTTAAATCCCCGCTTTCGCTGCTCTTATTCCACCTGATGTTCCTGGTATTCCAAATATTCGTGAAATAAAATCATATCATCCCCCGGTTATATCCGTCTTTAGTCCCGATTTTTAGTTCCCGATTTTTCAATCTGTCTCCGTTCCGTCTCCGCCCCTCGACCCAGCTCTCCTGTCACACACCCGATTCTCCTGTCACCGCACGCTGTCTCTTACTTCTCCTGTCGCTCAACCTTTTAATCGCCGCTTCTTTCGATTTTGAGCTTTTCTATCTTTTATCGTCTTTCCCACAGTTGTTCTAGTACACAAGAAGTTTCCGAATTCAAAGTATGTTGTTTTAGGGTACTTGCTGAGGTTCACCGAACTCCTCTCACTTCCTCCTCGATGTTTACGGGGCGGCCATGTCTCAGGGTCAGCAAACGCTGGCTTCTTTTTTGCCCGGTCCTGGCGGTTCAAAAAAGCTTGTGCCGGTGTGAGCTAGCGACTCTCACATCGGGCACAGCATAACCACCTCTTACGACACCCTTCCCTCCAAGTTGGGTGTCTGATCTTATATTTAAAGGCAATAAAAGTTGTGCTGGGAGAGCAGCGGTTCACTCACCAGCTCCGCATCGACCAAGCCCCGCTCCGGAACTAAAATCTATTACTATTACTGTCTTCTCTTTTTCCATCCCTGTCAACTCCCCCCTTGTGTGTGTGTGTGTGTGTGTGTGTGTGTGTGTGAACTCTTGAACCATTTCCAATTAGAGGTGAGCTACTGGAAATGGTTCGAGAGTTCACACACACACACACAGAACCGCTGGGATTTTTTTTCTCTGTTATTATTTGGGTGCCTTTTACCATATGCTTTAAATCAAGAGTCATTTTTCTCTCTTTCTCTGTCCCCCTCTTGCTCTCTCTCTCTTTTTCTCCCTTTCTCTCTCCCTCTCTTTCTCTCTCACTTTCTCTCTCTCTCTCCCTCTCTCTCATTTTCTTTTTTCTTTCTCTCTCACTCTTTCTTTCTATCTCTCTTGCTTTCTTTCTCTTCTCTCTCTTGCTAACTCTCGCCCCCCCTTTCTCTTGTGCCCCAAGGCAGGAGGCGGCGGAGGAGGAGAGGGGGCAGATCCGGCAGGTGGGGGGCAGGGCTGAGAAGCCAGGGGTGCGTTTGGCCGGAGGCACCGTGGGGAGGCAGGGGCGGCCGCGGTTCCCTTTCCTCCTACTGCCGCCCCCCCCGCCCCCCCCCCCGCGGGCTGGCAGGGGGATGGGGAGCACACTCCCATGGAAAAGGGTGCACACGGGGTATTTTGGGGTGCGCGCACGCGCGCAGCTTACAGGGAACAGTGCCGTGGGTGATGGATATTATTTGATGGCTGAGTCAATGGACACAGCTGGGGTTGAACCAAGGTTTGGATGGTCAGTTCTTGGAAAGCCCCAGAGAACCTGGCCATCCTAGGGTCCACATTCGGGGCTCTGCTTCGTGACCCAGGCAAGAACCCCAAAGGTGGCTTATTCTTCACCTTCCATCCCTGAGCAGAGGTGCTGTGCTTTGCCTGCCATGGCTGGTTGCTGGCGGTTTCAGGTAGGCAGAATTTAACAGAATATAACAGAGTTAGAAGGGACCTTGAAGGTCTTCTAGCCCAACCCCCAATCTTTTCTTTAAAATCTCCAGCAATGGATCCCCTATCAAGAATAAGCTTTATTAGCATTGTTAAGAAAACAATGTACCAGTCAGTTATATTTTGTTCTTTTTTTCTTACTCAATCCACAGAAATTGGTGTCTACAAGTGTCACCAGAGCCATGAACTGAAGATGTGGAGGCTGCCATAATCACGGTGGAACCCCACATCCCCGAATCCATCACCCCCAATATCACCATAACTGATGAACGAAGGATGTCAGACAGTGATGGGTTACCAAAATTTTTACTGCCACACCATGGGCATGGCTTATGCATTTTGTTTCAACATCTTTCAGTGCATATTGGGTGCTCTGGGGTGGAGCTTCAAATTTTGCTACTGGAACTGCCCATCACTGATGTCAGGGGGTCCTTGACTTGAAACCACAGTGGAGCCGAAATTATCTGTTGTTAAGCGAGACCGTTATTAAGCGATTTTTGCCCCATTGTACGACCTATCCTGCCACAGTTGTTGAGTGAATCACACGGGATGTGAAGTGAACCTGGTTTCCCCATTGACTTTGCTTGTCAGGAGGTTTCAAAGGGGGATCACGTGACTCCCAGACACTGTGACCGTCACAAATGTGAGTCAGCCACAAAGCATAGGAATGTCAACCACGTGGACCTGGGGTCATAAGGGCGAAAAATGGTCCTGAGTCCCTTCTTTCTACAAACGGTCTGTGAGGGAACCGTCGTCAGTTGAGGGCTGCCTGTATTGATGCCCCCAAGGCTCCTCTAGACGGAAAGGCCTTTTCCTCACAGGGGCCACACAAGGCCCAAAGCCCTTCAACACACTTCCCAGAGGGAGGGGGAGGGACGGAGGCAGGAGGGGGGAAAGGCCTCCCTTCTCCCCAATCTGTGGCCATCCTCAGACCCCAAAAAGTCACCACAGGCAGAAATAGTGAGATTCTATTGAGACAGGTTTCTTTAAGACATTTTCATTAGGGGAAATATAGTGAAATTGCACTCTGGGTAATGTAGTTTTATATGTGACCACATCTGCCCATTCTTATATTTATTTATCTTCAAACAAACATGTTCAAAAGGCCTTGTGAGAATGGGCCTAAAAAAACCCCAGATGGGTCTTTGCAAGCTTTAGTTGTCCAACTCACTGCCTGAGAAGGCCAGTTAGGATTTAAAGGCCAGAGCCCAGACTTTCCCCTAGAGGCAGCAAGAAAGGACAGCTAAAGAATGGAAAGGCCCAGGGGAGGAAAGGCCCAGAGTGCTGACTGTGGAATTCTGGGAGTTGAAGTCCACTCATCTTCAGGTTGCTAAGCTAGCCAGTTTTTTTTCTAACTTCTCTCTGATTTTTGTGCATGTTTTTGTTTGTGTATGTCTGTGTGTTTGTGTGTATGTGAGAGATACAGAGAGAAATGTTTATTTTAAAACTCTGCAAAGTTTTTAAAAAGCTTAAAGTTCAGTAAAGTTGCATCAGCACTTTTGTGTCTGTGTATGTGAGAGACAGAGAGTTTTTTTTTTAACTCTGCAAAGTTCTGGCAACTAATTTTTCACTAAAGTTGCATCAGCCCTTTTGTGTGGAGCCTTTGAGCTTTAACATTCAAAATAAAGTTAAATACGTGTTGGCTTTAACTCAGCAGGCAGCTATTTCAGATCTGTGAGATGCTCTGGCATTAACTGGCCCCTGGGATTTTGTCTCTGTGCCCACAAATGTCAGATTTATTTGTTTCTTCAGGCACAATTGCCGTGTATTCCCTCTGGGGTCAGTTTCAAGCATGGAGCTGCCAAATCTCTCAATTCTAGATGACCCATTTAATTCCATCTCTGCCCTTGCCATTAGGTGCCATAGGGGGATTATTTCCCTTTCATTCCTCTCCAGAGAATTCCCCAAAGTTGAATCATCCAGGGATCTCTCCTGAGAGGGAGAATTATTACGATCAACGTTTCAGCTCTGCTCTTGGGCTGAATCCTCCAGGGGAGACTTTGGGCAGAGAAATATGGAGTTTGGAGACAGGCAGAGTCTCTTGCATGTACGTCTCTCTCCTTTCCAGGTGAAGCTGTGTTTCAATCAGGAAAGCAACTGCATCATGTCCCACCTTGTGAAAATCCTCTGAATTCTTCTTTAGGAACAGGAAGGAGATTGATTGAGTCACTCTATGGATGATGGACCTCCTGCTTCTGGTTGTGGTGCTGCTTGTGTCCCACCCAGTCTCTGGGAAGCTGAGAAGGAAATGCCCGATGAGTTTGGAGCACCAGGATGGAAAACAACCACGGAGCTTTTACAGCCCAGGAGACCATCTCATTGGTGTAGTCCTCTCTGGATATGAAGTACTTCATACAAAGTTGCTTTTCAACATGGCTCCTTCTCTTCCTGATCCGTAAGTCATTCAGGGTGATGGAGTTGCACACCCTCCATTCTAACACTCTCCTTATTTTATGTTTTTTCCTCATTTATTCTTATATTGTGAATATGTCTAATTTCCTGAATGATTTTGATTTCCACGGCTTCTTGTTTTTGCCTGATTTTGTGAAAGAGACTCAAAAAGGGGCCTGAGAAAAAGCTGAAAGGGCTGCAGATTATTTTCCCCTCTCTGTTTAATCCTTAATTTATCATTTGAATCATGAATTTTATTTAAAGTAATTGGGGAATCAGTTGTAGTTGCCGTACCTCATCCAATTTCCATATTTGTGTAACTGATCATTGCTTTTGGTTCTGTAGGCATGTGGAAGATTATACACTGCTCCAAAAAAAATAAAGGGAACACTTAAACAACAGAATATAACTCCAAGTCAATCAAACTTCTGTGAAATCAAACTGTCCACTTAGGAAACAGCACTAATTGTGTTGCTTTTCACATGCTGTTGTCAGCACATTCAACTTTGTACAGAACAAAGTGTTCAATGAGGATATTTCATTCATTCAGATCTAGGATGGGTTCTTTGAGTGTTCCCTTTATTTTTTTGAGTAGTATATATTAAAAGAAGTATTTGATGTTGCTGTTGATTATAATAACATTTTTTCTTACAATAGGGATCATTATAGTTTTGCACATGCCTTAATATTCATTTTCAACATTCAACTGATGAACAAGAATTCCCAGTTCATGCACAACCTCACACTTGGCTGCAATATCCATGACAACTATTGGAGCACTTTCCACACTTCAGATATCTTGCTGGACATTCTCTCCACTGGAGAAGCCAATGTCCTCAACTACGGCTGTGGAAGGAAGGACAATCTTCTGGCTCTTCTTGATACAGCTAACAGGGAAATCTCCATCCAGATGTCAACAATAGGAGGCACCTACAAAGTCCCACAGGTTTGTTTGTGCTTTTCTCCATCTGGTAAAAGTAAGTGGTGGGTGATGGTAGATGAGCAATAGATGCAATCATGTTTTCTGCATGGAATTCAGGAAGTGATTTCCTCCATATTAACAAAAATGTCAATGTTCTACCCCATTATGTCCATGTTGAGATTAATCATAAAAGGCCTGAGATGCAAGCAATACCTTCCCTGGAGAAGACATTCTACCAACTAGTTAATTGATCCAAAAATATCTCTAGTTGTTGGGGCCCCTATTGGCATCTTCATTTTAGAAGACAAGACCTGCCCTATCCACTCGGATTGAAGTTGGCAATAGTTGCGTTTTATGTAACTAGAATATGGAATAAAAAGGACTCTAGCAATTGTAGACCAAATGGACTAGCAGATATTGTGGCTAAAATTTATGCCATGATCCTCTTAGTTAAACTTGAGAAAAATGCATTCCTTGCAGAAGAACCAGAAGGTTTTAAGTAGAGTTAAAAGCTATGTAGATTTTATAAGAAACAATGCATAAGTTAATGATCATCTATTGGCACAAATTGGTCATGGAATATCTAATCTATATCAGTGAGGAAAAACAAGGTTTGCAGGCTTTCTAGATGTTAGTGCAGCATTTGACTCAATGAACAGATAAATAGGATGGAGAAAATGGATTGCCCTCCAAATGGAGCTCAGCCTGTTGGCCCTGATCCAAGCCCTTGTTGGAGAGGGAGGTTTGGGCTCAATGGGGCCACGAGAAGAAGGACCTATGCTTACCAAGCAGGGAAAGGAAAGATACATTTTTCAACCCTTGTTATTCAGTATAGATATGAATGACTTACTAGGACTAATGCTGGATAAAAAAAAACAGATCATAAATAAATGTTATTTCATTTACTAAACTAGTGGACCAGTGAAAGGCAGTGCACATAGTATACAGCACTTGGATTTCAGAAAGGCTTTGACAAGGTAAACCACAACCTATTTCTCGGTAAGCTAAAATCTATGTGAGATAGGCAGCCTGATGCCCAGATGGAGTCAGCCGGTGGTCCTCAATGGAACTACGCCTGCATGGAGGGAAACCAGCAGTGGGGGACCCCCAGGTTCCATTTTAGGCCCAGGACTCTTCAACAAATTCATGAATGATTTGGATGAGGTGAGAAATGGGGAAATCATCAAATCTGAGGACAACACTAATGTGGCAGGAATAGCCAGCACCCCAGAAGATAAGGTGAAGATCCGGAAGGATCTAGATAGACTTGAACCCTAACAAGATGAAATTCAATGTAGAGAAATGTAAGGTTTTAGACTTAGGCTGGAGAAACCAAATGTACACTTACATATTGGGTGAAATCTGCCACAATTGTAATAACTGTGAGAGGGATCTTGGAGTCTTAGTGGACAATCAGTTAAAAATGGACCCACAATGTTTGGCACCAGCCAAAAACGCCAAAAACATTTGCATCAACAGATGGATAAAATCATGTGAAGTAATAGTATCGCTTTATAATGCCTTGGCAAGACCACACTTGGAATACTGCATCCAATTTTGATCACAATATTATTTAAAAAATGTAGAGACTAAGATGATTAATGGTTGTGTCCAGAGGACAGTTAAGCCTTGTATCCGCCCCATATTCTTTGGGCAGGAGAATACCTCAATGTGATTGGTTGGCTGAGCCTGGCAGCCGGGCATATATATAGCTGCCAGGCACGGCCACGTTGTATTATGTTTAGTTCTGTAACCGTTACTACTTGTTAATAAAAGAACCGTTATTCACCACAAGAGCGCAGCCTCTCATTCCAACAAGGATCTTACATTTGGCGACGAGGAAACGGACACCAGAGAGAAGGTAACCTGGGTCTCCCCTCAGCCATTTTTGCGGCACCACACCGAGCCACTCAGAAACCGAAGAAAACCCATCGAAATATTCCTTGCTGCCAGAGGCTGCCAGAATTCCCTCCTACCGCCACGCTGCCGCTACATCGCTACCGAGCCCCTCAGCTGCTAGGTGGCCGAGGGAAATTCCCCTGAGTCCCAACGCCCACCCTATTGCTGTACCGCCGCCGAGCTCAGCCTCCTTGTCTTCGCCGCCGAGCATTCCAGCTGCTCGGCAGCCACCAGGCGGCCGAGGGAAACCCTCTCAGTCTCTTGCCGACGACGTTGCTACCGCGCTGCCGACGATCTCAGCTGCTCGGCGGCTGAGGGATTCTCCCTTGTCTTCGCCGCCCACGCTGCTGCCGCGCCGCTGGACTCCTTAGGGCTCGGCGGCCGAGGGAAGACCCTCAGTTTGTGATGCCGCACTGCTGCTGCGCTGCCGCCGAGCTCAGCTGCTCAGCGGCCGAAGAAACTCCTTCGTCTTTGCCTGCTTGGCCGCCACTTGGCCGCCGCTTGGCAGCCACACCGCCAAGCTCCTCAATGCTCGCCGACTGAGGGAAGCTTCCTCAGTCTCTTGCCGCCGCGCTGCTGCTGCGCTGCCGCCGCACTCAGCTGCTCGGCAGCCGAAGAAATTCCTTTTTCGCCTGCTCGGCGGTGGAATAAGAAACCGCCGCCCACGCTACCGCCGCCGCCTACGTCATCGCCGTCGAGCGTTCCCAACTGCTCAGCGGCCTCCAAAATTTCTGCGCCTCCCATACTGCCACCACCACCACCCAGTTCTACCTGCGGGGCCGGCCACACAACTCTATACAGAATCACCGCCGGGTTTTCCAGCTACTCGGTGACCACCACACTGTGCCGCTGCACCCTGCTGATGCCATGGAGCCTCTGGCAGCCAAACAACCACCAGGCCAAAGACCTTCATCACCGCTATGGCGAGCCACAGCGCATTTCCTGCTTCCTTTGATCCATTCGACCCCATTAACGACACCTGGGAAAGTTTCCTCGACCGTTTTGAATGCTACCTCAAAGCGCAAGATCTTAACGAATTGGCAGAAGCTCGCCTTAGGGCATGTTTCCTGAATGCCTGTGGCAAACCCATGCTCCACATGGCACGTGCGCTCGTAGCACCACAAGTGGTCTATGAGGTTCCATGGGATGAGTTGATGGACAAACTCAAAAAACATTATGCTCCCACTCCATCCTTCATTTCATGCTGTTTTCATTTCCGCCGTCGCATCCAGGCAGAGGGGGAGTCAATCACTCAATACGTGGCGGTACTCCAGGATGCAGCGCCAGGATGATTTCGAGAATTTGGAACGTTCCCTGTTGGAACAGCTGGTTTGCGGGGTGCGAGACCTTCAGCTTCAGCGCCGCCTCCTGGCCCACCCCAAGCTTACCCTGGCCATAGCTATTGATGACGCCTGTGCCGCAGAGACGTCATTTCACTCGTCCGCTGAAATACAACGCCGTATTCCGGAAACCGTGAAATCTCCTCCACAACCGAGCATTCACGCGGCAACCTGTTCTTCTACTGACAACACCAATCAAGGTGAAACAATCGCTCGACTTTGTACCACCACCAACCGCCACCGTACACCAACCCATGGAGCCAACCAGAGGACCACACCACGGCAGTCTTACCCACCGCGCCCCAGCTGCGGAGATCCACACCCTCGCTCATCCTGCCAATTTCGCATGGCAACCTGTTACAGCTACAGAAGAGCGGGTCACCTAGCAAGATTCTGCCGTTCGACTCCCAACCAACCCGCCAACCGTGCCACACCGTCACGCAACACAAACCAACGCCTGCCAGAACGCCGTGGCGACTGCTTCACCACAAAACCAGATCGAGAGCTATTTGATGGGGAAGAAGAAGTATTTTTAGCAGCTGGAGGTGGGACCAATAAAATTTCTTTGGTTGTAACTATTGAGGGGTCACCCCTAGAAATGGAGGTAGACACCGGGTCTGCCAGAAGTTTGGTTTCCTGGGACACATTTTCGCACCTTGTTGCAGACCCGTCCCAAGCCAAATTGGGCCCAACAAATGTAAAACTGAGGGACTACCAGGGAAACCTAATCCCAACCAAGGGGGAGGGAAAATTCCATGTTAAAAAAGGGGCATATTCTGGACTTCTTCCATTAATAATTGTAGCTAATCCCCTACCATCTCTTTTGGGGCGGGACTGGTTTACCAAACTAGGGCTGTCTGTCTCGGGAATTCACTCAGTGACCCCTGATGTATATTCTTGTATATTTGATGAGTTTTCTGATGTTTTAGCAACATTTTGGGTTGTTATGTGGGAACACCAATATCCCTTAACCTAGACCCCAAAGTGGCCCCCATTAGATTAAAACCCAGAAGAGTTCCTTTTGCACTCAGGAAAAAAGTGGACGCAGATTTGGACAAACTCATCCAGTAGGGGGTTCTAGAGGCCACTGATTATTCCAAATGGGAAACACCACTGGTAATTCCAGTCAAACCCGACGGGTCTCTCCGCCTATGTGGAGACTATAAGGTGACACTCAATCACGCCCTAAGCTCCAACCCCTATCCGGTACCAGTGGTACAGCACTTACTACATTCCCTCGGCCAGGGATCAATTTTTGCCAAGTTGGATATGGTGCAAGTGTACCAACAACTCCCCATGGACGATGCCACTGTGGAGGCTCAAACTCTGGTCACCCACCGAGGCGCATTCCGTTGTCGCCGCCTCCAGTTTGGCATAAGTGTGGCTCCTGGCCTGTTTCAGAACATCATTGAGAGGCTGTTATACGGACTACCTGGCGTAACGCCATACTTTGATGACATTTTTATATCAGCCACTTCACAACAACAATTACTCACACGTGTCAGGGGTGTCCTATCCCGTTTCCGAAAGGCAGGCCTTCGCTTAAAACGTAGCAAGTGCCACATAGAAGTTCCCCGTGTTGATTTTCTAGGTTACACCATAGACGCTGCCGGCATCCACCCAACACAGGCTAAGATATCAGCTATCAAACAGGCACCTGCACCTGTGAACAAGTCTGAGTTACAGGCTTTCTTAGGCCTCCTCAACTTTTATAATACCTTTTTACCACACAAAGCAACCATAGCTGAACCCCTACATAGACTATTGGGAAACGACAGACCATGGGTTTGGGGAGACGTAGAACAGGCTTCATTTAAGGCAGTCAAGGACTTGCTATCATCTGATGCAGTCCTTATCCAATATAATGACCAATGGCCATAGGTACTAGCTGCAGACGCTTCTCCTTATGGCATAGGTGCCGTTCTCAGCCACCAATTACCAAATGGCTCGCAAGCCCCTATAGCATATTTTTCACGAACATTGTCCAACACCGCGAGAAATTATAGTCAGACGGACAAGGAGGCCTTAGCCCTTGTTGCGTCAGTAAAGAAGTTTCATGACTATTTGTATGGCAGACCCTTCGTTTTGCAAATTGACCACAAACCCCTATTGGGCATAATAGCGGGCACTAAAGAGTCTCCTCAATTTACATCCCCCAGAATGATCAGGTGGTCAGAAGTTTTAGCGGCCTATACATACCAGTTGCAATATCGTCCTGGAAAGGTTATGGCACACGCAGATGCCCTTAGCCGCTGTCCACTGCCAGTACCAGTTATAGACCCCTCACCTACATCACAAGTCCTCCTTGTAGAGGAACTTAATAACTCATTGTCTGCATCTGACATAGCTGCCCACTCCTCCTCCGATAACACCATTTCTCAAGTCATAGACTGGGTTAAACGCGGATGGCCCACAGGAGTTTTGCCCAGTGGGTTTGCCCCATTTAAAACCCGACAGAGTGAGTTATCTACGCATAGAGGGTGTTTACTGTGGGGATCACGAGTCATCGTTCTTCCTTCTTTACAGGATGTAGTGTTGCGCCTCCTCCACGAATGCCATCCAGGCATTGTTCGGATGAAGGCCTTGGCTCGCAGCTATGTCTGGTAGCCGGGTTTAGACCAAGCCATCCAAACCTGGGTAGATCGCTGCCCGGAGTGTCAGAACTCCAGGCCCATGCCTCCAGAAGCTCGTCCAAGACAGTAGGAAATACCTAGAGGGCCATGGTCCAGAATCCACCTCGACCTGGCCGGCCCTTTCCATGGTCATAAGTTTATGGTACTAGGAGATGCTTATTCAGGCTGGGTAGATGTAGATATACTACATTCCAGGACATCAGAGAGTGTAATTAACGTGCTATCTCGACATTTTTCCACGCACGGGTTACCCGACTAGTTGGTAACCGACAATGGACCCCAGTTCACATCCTCACAATTCCAGGTATTTTTAGCCGCCTTAGGAATCAGACAATTTTTTATTTTTTTATTTTTATTAATTTTCATAAAAACAAACAAATACATACAAACAATAAACATAAAGTGGGGGTGTATTTCCCCCGCTTCTTATGAAAGTATACATTCAAATGTAGAAAAAGAATACATAATTTCGATGTAGATATAGTATAACATAATTACCAAAAAATACCTTTAGTATAATCCTAATTACTATAATAAAATAATGTCAAACCATCAATCCAAACAATTAAGCTAATTTCAGCTATTATACATCAAAGATCTTAGTATGTTGCTTATACTTGTACATACACTACTATATCATAATCATCAAAAAGTACTTTTGAACTAGTATTAATATTGTTATCACCTAGGTAAAAACAAACACACACAAAAAAAAACTAAAAATCAATCTATATGTCTTATTTTTTCTTATCTATCCATTTATAAACATTGTTCCATGTTTCATAAAATTTAGTATCCTCTTGATCGTTTAATCTTCTTGTCATCATATCCATTTCAGCGCAATCTAATATTTTGGCTATAACCTCTTCTTCCTTGGGGATTTCCTCCCCTTTCCAATTTTGCGCATATATTATTCTAGCCGCGGTTAATATGTGTATAATTAAATAAAGAATTTCTTTCTTATAGGTCTGATTTGTAACACCTAGTAAGTAAAATTCCGGGGTATTATCTATATCTTGCTTTATTATTTCTTTTAATATTTTTTCAATCATCTTCCAATATGTTTTTGCTTTACCACATGTCCACCATTGATGATAATAAGTTCCTATATCCTTCTTACATTTCCAGCATATTGGGGATGTTTTGGGAAACATTTTTGCTATCCTATTTGGTGGGAGATGCCATCTATAAAACATTTTAATTTGATTTTCTTTTAATGAAACTGATTTAGTCATTTTCCAATTATTAATCCACACTTTCTCCCATGTATCTATATCTATTTCCTTACCAATATTTCTACACCATCTTATCATAGTATCTTTTAAAGTCAACTCTATATTTTTATGAGCGATAAGTAATTTATATATTTTCCCTATCGTTTTTGTTGAATTAGTGGTTATTAAAGTAGTTAAAGGATTCTTGCTTTTATTAAAAATGTAAAGAGTTTTATCCTTCTGATATCTAGATCGGATCTGGGCGTAGTGCCACCAGTCTATTATTATCCCTTCTTCTTGTAATTCAATTCTAGATTTAAGCTTCATCTGATCATTTAATAATTCTTTATATCTATGAGTTATTTTCTTGTCCTTTATAGACTTTGGATGTGTTATTGCTTCTAAAGGAGCTAGCCATTCTGGGATACTTAAAAAATGATTTTTCTTTATGTCTTTCCATACTTCTAATACAAGGTTCGACAAACCCAGGCGCCTGGTCGCCAGTGGCGCCTAGAAAATGTTGTCTGGCGCCTAGAAAATGTTGCCTGCTGTACTGTATGTGTATACAGCAGTGTTTTTCAACCGGTGTGCCGCGAGGTGGCTCCTGCAAGTGGGAGCTCCAGGGCTGAGGCTTCAGCCCTGGAGCTCCCACTTGCAGAAGCCGCCCCCCGGCTATTGCCCGCCGCCGCTACCCGCACACCCCAAAATACCCCCCTGCGTGCCCTTTTCCATGGGCGCGCAGTTCCCATTCCCCTGCCTGCCTGGGGGGGGCGGGGGCGGGGAGGCGCCGGCAGTAGAAGGCGCTGCCCCCGCCCACCCGATCCGCTCCCTCTCCTCCTCTTCCGCTGAAAGAAACGCGCGGAAGCTGCCTGCTTGAGCCTGGCGTTGCTCCACCCCGCTTCTTCCTGCTTGTCATCCTCCGTTGCCAGGAAAGCCGGGTTTGTTTTCCGTGAAAGCAGCGCGCCTTTTAACACGCTGCTTTCCTGCACCAGCGACGTTTGGCTGCCGGGGGGGGGGAGGAGAAAATCCTCCCCCCCCCAGGAGCAGCAAAAGCCTAAGCGGCGGGGTGCACCGTTTGCCTTCCGGCTCAGTCGCAGAGGCTTTTGCTGCTTGTGGAGGGGGGGGGTTTGGCGGTGCCGATGCCAAATGCTTTCCCTCCGTGGTGGGGGGTGCAGGGCAGGCGCAGTCAGCCCCAGGAGACAAAGATGGAATGAGAGAAAGGAAAGAGAGAGAAAGGGAGGGAGAGAAAGAAAAAGTGAGAGATAGAAAGGATAGAGAGAAAGGGAATGAGAGAAAGGAAAGAGAGAGAAAGAGAGGGGGAGAAGGAAAGAGTGAGAGATAGAAAGGATAGAGAGAAAGAGGGAATGGAAAGAGAGAGAAAGGGAGGGAGAGAAGGAAAGAGTGAGAGATAGAAAGGATAGAGAGAAAGAGGGAATGAGAGAAAGGAAAGAGAGAGAGAGAGAGAAAATAAGAGAGAGAGCAACAGAGAGAGAAAGAACAAGAGAGAGAAAGCATGAGAGAGAGAAAGAACAAGAGAGAGAGAGAGAAAATAAGAGAACAAGAGAGAGAAAAATAGCAAGAGAGAGAGAAAGCAAGACAGATAGGGAGAGGAAAGGAGAGTGAGAGAAATGAGAACAAAAAGGGGAGAAAAAAGGAGAAATGATAAAATGATTGAGGCAGAGAATGAGAGGAGAGAGAAACAAAAGAGAGAGAGAGAGAGGTGATTCTTGAAGCATATGGTAAAAAGCATCCAAATAATAAGAAACCCCCCCCCAGCCCACACCTGTTTTTGAAAAGGATAAAAGAGAAAAAAAACCCAGCCCTCAACTGGTTTTGGAAATGGTTGGAGTGTGTATACATACACACACATAAGGGGGGGAGAGAGACAGGGATGGAAAAAGAGGAGAAGTGAGAGGGAGAAGGAATGAGGGAAAAAGGGAGGAAGAGAGAGAAATGAGAAACACAAGAGAGAAAAGGGGGAAAGACAGGAGAAGTACCCAGAAATGAGACAGTGGTATAAATTTCAGGAGGGATGATTGATGATTGACTGTATTTATAAGGGGATGTTACATGGGATTGTATATATGAGGGGGTTATTTATGTATGTATGTATGTATGTATGTATGTATTTATTTATTATTTATTTATTTATTTATTTATTTATTTATTAGATTTGTGTCATTTTGGTTGGTGGTGTGCCCCAGGATTTTGTAAATATAAAAAGTGTGCCGCGGCTCAAAAAAGGTTGAAAATCACTGGTATACAGTATATTTTTCCCGCCTTGTGTTTACGCCCAGAAATGGTACATCTTGGCTTCCGTAGCTCCGCCCATCAACCTCGGAGCGAGCTGCTTTCCCAGCGTCCCCTGCGCTTGCGTGCGTCTCTCCCTCCCCCCCTTGCCTCCATTCCGCCTCCTACTCGAACCCCTTCACTCCCCCCCACCGCACACAGACGCTCCGATCTTGGCCGCTCACCCGCCTTCGGAGAGAAGCGGAAGCCCCTCCCCTCCCGGCGTGAGGTTTTGTTCATTCCTCCTCCGGCCGCGTGCGCGGTGACTTCTGACCAGTAACCCCTCCTCCCCCCTCCCCCCCTCACCCGCGTCCCCGGCCCGGTCTCCCTTTCCTTCTTCTCTGTTTCGGTTTCTGACTAACGGTCTCCCCTCGGATCCCGACGGGAGTACAGCAGAGCCGGCTCGGCGGAGCCAGGCCTGCGCCGGGGGGGAGGGGGTGAAAGCGATGTCAGGTGGAGACTCGGCAAAAAACCAAGTTTGCTTAAAAAAAATTCTGGCTCCTAAATTTTTTGGCTGGCTCCTAGATTCTGAACAACTTTGTCGACCCCTGTTCTAATAAGTATTTCCTTAATGTATGCCTTTTAAAATATGAATGGTTTTTGTCCTTATCATACCATAAAAATGCATGCCATCCAAGCATTAAATCGTGTCCTTCTAGGTTAAGTGTTCTTTTGTTATCTAAGATTATCCAATCTCTGAGCCATGTTAATGCGGCGGCCTGATAGTATAGTTTCCAATTTGGAAGGCCAAATCCTCCTCTTTCTTTAATATCTTCTAAGCAATTCATTTTTATCCTTGCTTTTTTCCCTTGCCATATAAATTTTTTAACTAGGTTTGTTAAAGTTTTTTAAAAAATTCCCCCTGGGTTTATTGGTATTACCTGAAAAAGAAATAAAACCTTGGGTAAAATATTCATCTTAATTGTTGCAATTCTTCCTAAAAAAGATATTTTCAAATTATTCCACATTGCTAAATCTTTTTTAATTTCTGCTAGTAATTTTATATAATTATCATTTTTTAATGTTATTGTTTTCGCTGTTAAATTTATTCCTAAGTATTTTACTTTTTTTACAGTCTTTATTCCAGAAATACTTTCTAATTTAGTTTCTTGTGTTTTATTCATATTTTTGGTCAAGAAATGTGTTTTGCTTTTATTTATCTTTAAACCTGCTACGTTTCCGTATTGTTCAATGGTTTGTAGTAAAGTAGGAACTGTTGTTGTCGGTTCTTCAATTATGAACATTAGATCATCTGCAAAGGCCTGGAGTTTATAGGTTTCATTTCCTACGGTTAAACCTTTTATTTTAGGGTCCGCTCTTATTTTAATTAATAAAGTTTCAAGAGTCATAATAAATAACAATGGTGATATAGGACATCCTTGGCGAACTCCCTTGTTTATATCAAGTGTTGGTAATTGACTGTTATTCAATATTATATTCGTTGTTTGCTTTGAATATATGGTATCTATTAGGTTAACAAATTTTGGGCCAAATCTCATTCTATTTAATTGCATTTTTATAAATATCCAATTAACGTTGTCGAAGGCCTTTTGAGCATCTAGAAACATTAAAGATGCCATCTTGTCTGAGTGTTGTTCATAGTACTCTAATATATTTATTACAGTTCTAAGATTATTTTTAATTTGTCTCCCTGGAAGAAACCCATTTTGGTCTTGGTGTATTATTCCATTTATAACTCTTTTGAGTCTCTCTGCATAAATGGCAATAAAAATCTTATAGTCTACATTTAATAATGATATAGGCCTATAGTTTTTAATTTTTTCTGGTTCTGTACCCTGTTTATGTATTAAAGTTGTCAGTGATTCTGACCAAGATTTGGGGATTTTTCCCTCAAGTCTACATGAATTAAAGGTTTCTAACATGTGGTTTCTTATTGTTTCATTGTCTATCTTGTACCATTCTGCAG